>NC_045732.1:51318140-51400467 GCF_009834535.1 Camelus ferus
ATACAGATTGTGGTTACCAGGGGAGGAGGGTGGGAAGGGATAGACTGGGATTTCAAAATTGTTGAATAGATAAACAAGATTACACTGTATAGCACAGGGAAATATACACAAAATGTTATAATAACTCACAGAGAAAAAATGTGACAATGAGTGTGTATATGTCCATGAATGACTGAAAAATTGTGCTGAACACTGGAATTTGACACAACATTGTAAAATGATTATAAATCAATAAAAAATAAAAAAAAAATTTGAAAAAAGAGAAAAAAATCAGAGTTATGATAGCTTCAGACATTCACATTTTTGAGACAGTTCATACATTTTCAATCTACACCTTTGTGCTGACTACGTGGGGCTCTCAGATAGATTATATTTACTGACAGTTCATTGCAGTCAACCAGTTCATTCAAGTAAACAACTACTTTAAATGTGTTTGTTTCCACTGAGTTTACTGTTTGCTTAATTGGCTAGTTAATTTAGCCAACTGTAGATAGGGAGAACATTATCTTTTTTTGTAATTTGTTTGTTTATCCACTGAATTAACTAAGATAATTGATCTTGTGTTCTCTATACTCTGTCTGAATTAAAAAAAAAAACAGATAAAGCTGAACCAGAATTATTCTTGAAAAAAATTTAAGGAACAGTTAATACACATGAAATCTTCCCTGATCACTCTGGTTTTGTTACAGTAATAGTTAACAATCACTGAATGCCTACTTTGGACAAGATGCTGTAATAAGAACTTTAAATACACTCCCAGAAGTTTTCTCACAGCAATCCTATGCGACAATAAAATGTTACCACTATTTTACAGATGGAGAAACTGTGGCCCCAAGAAAGGCAAGGCTCACTTCCTCCAAGAAAGCCTTTCCAGACCTCTTCAAACCACAGATCACTACTACGACCTCAGAGTTTCCCCAGTTGTGGTAATTTTCTTTAGTGCATCAACACACTAAAATGCTGTGGTTATTTGCCTTTCCATGGAGTTCATTTTGTTTCCTGAATGGATTGCAATCTTCTACATATATATCAAAAACTCATTCTCTTACTTCTTCCTTTCCTCCATAGTAAAGTGCCTAGTAAATTGTCTGGAACATATTAGATATCCACTAATTTTTTTTTAGTAAATGACTGAATACACGACAAATAGATGAATCAGGGAAAAACTCCTACTGAAAGGAAGAGAATGAGTGTCTGGGGAATTAGAATTTAACTGTGATGTTTGATTTGACCACCAGATGTCATAATTATACCAACGTTCAAACATCTTTTGATCTTTAACACATTATTTTAAAATTTCACTAATAGAGAAATCAAAATAAAAGATAGAAGTATCAATAACATCATGTGTAATATCAGAAGAAGAATCTTTTAAAGAGCCCTTTAGAGAGTCTGAGTTTATTTTATTTTAATTTTTTCAGACATCATACTTTGTCATATAGTTCTCTGAAAATAGTTTGGCTTCTAAATTCATTGCAGATTCCTAGAATATTAGAGCTGTTAAAGGCCATTAAGACCTTCTGATCCTCTCACTTTTTATAGATGAGAAAACCAAGGTCAAAAACAGGGAGATTAAATTCTCCAAATTCACAAGAAAATTAGTGGCAAACGCTGAACAGTGTCTCTTGCCTCCCTCTACAGAATGAATTTTACTTTTCCAGGAACTTCTAAGAGGAAAACCATATTTTTGTAATAATAATACAAACTTTCAGAAATAAACCAATGCCATACTTTAGAACACTAACTTTGACAGTGAACTGTTACAAGCAGAAAAGATTAGTTCCTTCTAAATATTCCAGTACAAACACAGTGTTTTTAAAAGCAGAGTGAGTATTTCTAAGTCCCTAATGATAAGACTGTGTAAAAAGTCTGCTTAAAAGTCTTAGCTTGTTTGTAAATGTTCATTGCTTCTCCACACAGAAATAGAGTTTCATAATAGAAAACAGATATAAGCGAAAATAACCCAAAATATATACACATCTATCACCAATATTTCCATTGCAAACATTTTGGTGTATAATATTTTATATTTTTTCTGTGCCTATAGATCTATAAATGAATACTTGCGTAGATACTTTTACCAAACTTTACTTGTATACACAAGCTATTTTAAAATTATAGTTTGTATTCAATCATAATTATTAAATTCTTGGGCCTTACCCCAGATCTACACCACAGTGGGCAGAAAATCTTACTCTGGAAATCCCACTGCAAGCATCCATGGCTTCGTTGCTGGCGTCTTCAGGATTTTCCCAGTTTCCCTTTATAGTCATATAGTTAGACTATATTCTCCAGGGATTCTGGCCTTTAAAATTGCTTTACAAGTAGAAAGCTCCCTTTATTTTATTTAAACCTTTCAGTTCTTCTCAAAATACTAGCTCTGCAAATGGATTTTAGATAAATGGTACTCCATCTAGATTAGAGACCACATCCTCTTTTCTCCAACTATAGTACCATGAATATTTTCCACCTCTGCCTGTCAATGCTTGCTAGAGACAGGTGCTGGTTTTAGATAACAAAAGGTTTGGAAACAGAATAATCTAACCACTATTGTGCTCCTTTGGATTTGTCTGAATTTCATGTTTCTTAATGGGGACTGAGCCAGAAGAGATGGTTACAGACCACTACATTTTCAGAAAAGTTAACAATAAGGACTACAGTAAATTGTCTGCTTATGTCTGGTCCAAGTAATCGGTCCTAGAAATAGAGGACTTTTCCCACATAAAATCTTTAAAATAATTTAAATCCTCACATTCATGAGCTCATTTGGCAAAGCACATGCACAAAGTGGTAAAGTAACTTGCCCAGGGATAAAGAGACTCATAGTTAATTAGACTTTGAAATATAGCTAGAAATCAGCCTCTCTCTCTAATAATCTTTCTACTTCACTTGACTGTCTCCCTCTTGAGAAAAGAAGATTCTATGAGAACCTCCCCACAGATGAGTGCACTGATGGTAGGTAAAGGTAGGGAGCAACTGAGCTGTGGGAAAAAGTGGGAAAAAGAGATGAATATTCATAGGAATTTTTACTACAGTAATTTAACCTTTCTTATTCTCCTCCATCTATAACAGTCATTCTTTGAATTATACACCAGACTTGGGGCCTTTCCCTTGATTATCTCACTTCATACACCTTCAAGTGCAAAAAAATCCTTATCTGGGACTTAGAACATAACTTTCCCTCTAAAAATAATACATATTATTTAATTAATGTAACATTTTACATGTCTTCAATGTATTAGACATTGTTTTAGGTACTGATGATAGGGTGGTATAAAGACAGGCATGAAGCTTTTAATCTCATTGAACTATATCCACCCCACAAAATAATACTCATCCATGAAAGTTATATTTAAGTTGTACCTTCTTAATGGAGGATTCTCTGAATGCCTTTCACAGCCCTCCTTCTACAGTCCCTTTCAAGTAATAGAATCAATAATGTAATGAACCAATTCACATTGAAATATTAGTGACTGGTTATAACTTAAAATAGTATTATTTGCAAGGATATTTTTACTTAAGGGGAAATTAAAGAAAAAAATAAGTTAATTCAAAGAATTGAATGGTGGAATTTTAAACAGTAGAGCTTTAGTTAAAAGACACTTGGAGCAGGGAATTTTCTGTAGCCCTCAAATCATAGCTATTGACTAATAATCTACTATGTACCTGTGTAAATCCAGCTTTGCAATAAAGCTTACTGTTCCTTGATGATAGTAACATAAAAGCTTACCCTATCTACATTGAGTTGTATTATTTCTCTGTTCCAATTTACACTCAAAGATGGTGATATTGGAAAATAAGACCCAGGAAGGGAAATTCAGAGACTAACGTTACAGCAAAACCCCAGTGTCCATACAGAATCCAGTAACACAATGGTAAAATTAATTCTTATTTACTTCATGTTACATGACTGCAGGAAGACATAATGATCAGTATTTCATGTCCACCACAGTGAAGATGTTTTCTTCTCTCTCCAGGCCCACTATCCCGTGTCTTTCAGGCCAAAAGAATGGCCAAATGTAGTCTACTAAGGAACTAAAAGGATAAGTAACATTCTATTAGTAATTTAGTATCGTGGTAAAAAGCATAGAATTTGGTGTTAAATTGTATAACTTTGGATACTGGCTCTGTCACATACAAATTGTGAGCAAATTTCTGATGCATAAACCAATGTACAAAATCAAGAGCTGTGATATAAAACCCATGTGTTTATAGTTAACTAATATTTGAGAAGAGAGCCAAGAATATTTATTAAAGAAAAGACAGTCTTTTCAACAAGTGGTACTGGGAGAATTGGATATTTACATGCAAAAGAGTGGAACTTGATTCCTATTTTATACCACTACAAATACTAACCAGAGATGGATTAAAGATGTAAGTGTAAGACCTGTAATGATAAAACTTCAAAAACAAAACAAAAACAAGCGAGACTACATCAAGTCATAAACCTTCTGCACAGCAAAAGAAATGATTAACAAAATCAAAAGACACCCTACAGAATGGTAGAAAATATTTGCAACCCATAAATATAATAAGAACTTAATATCCAAAATATATAATAAACTCATACAACTCAATAGCAAAAGAGCAAAAAAAAAAAATCTGACTAAAAGTTGGCAAAGAAATGTAATAAATAGTTTTCCAAAGAAGGCATACAAATGGCCAACAGGTATATGAAGATATGCTCACCACATCCCTACTATCAGGAAAATGCAAATTAAAATTGCAATGAGATATCTTCTCACACTTCTTTGAATGGCTATTATCAAAAGCCAAGAGATAAGTGTTGGTGTGGGATATATAGAAACAGGAACCCTTTGCACACTGTTGATGGGAGTATAAATTGGCATAGCCACTGTGAAAAACAATGTGGAAGTTCCTCAAAAAATTAGAAACAGAATTACTGTGAAATAAATCAGTCAGAGAAAGGCAAATACTGAATAACTGCACACACATGTGGAATTTAAAACCAAACCAAACAAACAAACCAGACTAGCTCATAAATATAGAGATCAGATTAGTGATTGCCAGAGATGGGGTTTGAAGGCTGGATGAAAATGGATGAAGGGAGTCAAAAGGTCCCAACTTCCAGTTATAAAATAAATTAGTCATGGGGATGTAGTGTACAGCATTGAGACTATAGTTAATAATTCTGTATTGCATATTTGAAAATTGCTGAGAGAAAATCTTAAAATTTCTTATCACAAGAAAAAAAATGTAACTGTATATGATGACAGATGTTAGCTAAACTTATTGTGGTGATCATTTAACAATATATACAAATATCAAATCTTAAAATTTCTTATCACAAGAAAAAAAATGTAACTGTATATGATGACAGATGTTAGCTAAACTTATTGTGGTGATCATTTAACAATATATACAAATATCAAATCATTTTTGTATTTAATATTGTGCATGTCAACTATACCTCAATTAAAAAATGAATTATTATCTGAGAGATATCTGAACCACAATGTTTACTACAGCATTACTTACCATAGTCAAGAAATGGAAACACCTTAAGTGTCAATTGTCAGATGAATGGATAAAGAAAATGTGAGATATATATATATTATATGTATTATATATATATATATATATATATATATATATGTACATTATTAATCCATTAAAAGGGATTTCTATATTTATATTTGTGAAAATATGGTTGGAAACTTTGGGTCACTATGCTAAGTGCAATAAGTCAGACAGAAAAAGATAAATACTACACGTGCTCACTTATATGTGGAATCTAAAAAAACTAAAATCATAGAAATTGAGAATAGAAGGGTGATTGTCAGGAGTTTGTGGGGGTGGGCAAAATGAGGAAATGTTTGTCAAAGGGTACAAAGTTTCAGCTATAATATAAATAAGCTCTGGGAATCTATATACAACATGGTTTCTATAAAACACAGTACTGTATTACATATTTGAAAGCTGTTAAAAACATTATTACCATAAAAATATAATTATGTGAGAGAATGGAGATGTTAACTTTATTCTGGTAATACTTTTGTAATACATACATGTATCAGATCATCATATATCATACCTTAAATTTACATGTTTTATGTCAATAATATCTTTATAAAGCTGGAAAGAATAAAAAAAATGCACAAAATATTAAAAATCATATGGATTAAAGCTGGAAGGCACAGTTAGAATCCCAACTGCTATAAAAGTGGCATTTTCTCATAGATTCAGGTATACAGTTGGAGCTTTATCAACTTCTATATTAAAAAGAACCAGAAGTTGAAATCTGTGGTTTATACATAAGATTTTATATTTCTATTTAAATGAAACATAAAAAGAAAGCTGACAGATTTCTTGTCTCTCTTCTGGTGAATAATTGTTTAAATTAATCTACTTTGAATGGTGACTGAAATTCTGTTATATATAAGTGGATATAAGTGGAAAAGTGTTTGATTGAAGCTTTATCTTAAAAATGAATATATTATAGTAATAATTTAAAAAATTAGAGCTAAAAAATAGAAAGACCTTTTGAAAATTCACAAATACATGGGGACATAAATACATACTGCTAAGTAACAAATGGATCATAGAGGAAATCACAAGAGAATCTAGAAAATACTTTGAAATGAATGAAAATGAAATCACAATATACTAGAAATTATTGGATACACCTAAAGTAGTCCTTAGAGGAAAATTTATAGCTATAAATACACATATATTTAAAATGAAAAATATCTCAAATCTCAGATCAATTACTGGATCACTCACCATGGGCAACTAAAAAAAAAAACAACAACAACAACAAAAAAACCCAAAACTATATCCAAAGCAAGCAGAAAGAGAGAAATAACAAAGATTAGAAAACTAATGAAATAGAGGACAGAAAAACAATGGAGAAAATCAATAAAACCAAAACTGATTTCTTGCAAACATCAAAAAAATTGACAAAGTTTCTACTAGATTGAAAAAGAGAGGGAGAAAGAGAAAGAGAGAGAAATCTGAAATTGCTAAAATCAGAATTGAAAGAAAGAATACTATTACTGACAGTGGAAATTTAAAAGTTTATAAGAGAATATTGTGAATAAATGTATGCCAATAAATTAATAGCATAGATAAAATGAATACATTTATCAAATAACAGAAACTACTGAAACAGAATCAAAAGAAATTTGAAAATCTTGAGTCAACTTATTACAAGTAAAGAAATTGAGTTAGTAATCATAAAATACCCACAAAAAAAATTCCAGGCCAAAATGAGTTCATGAGTGAGTTTTACTATGTTCTTAAAGAATTAATATCAATTATTAAAAAACTCTTCCAAGAGTAGAAGAGGAGAAAACACTCTCCAACTCATTTGACAAGGAGACCAGTAGTACCCTGACACCAAAGCCAAAGATACCAAAGAAAAAAATAAAACAATATTCCTATCAATAAAGATGCCCAAATCCTCACTAAAATACTAGCTAATTGAATTCAGCAATATAAAAAGAACTATATACAGTGATGAAGCTTGGTTTAACACCTGAAAAATCAATCAGTATAATACATTATATTAACAGATGAAAAAATGAAAGCCATATGACTATCTCAATAGATGCAAAAAAATTTGATAAAATCTAACATATTTTATAATGAAAAATATTCAATAAACCAGGAATAAAAACACACTTCCTCAACCAGAAAAAAGGACAGCTCTGAAAAATTCACAGCTGACATTTTATTTGATGGTTAAAACTATGTTTTCCTACTAAGACATGGAATGAGAAGAAAATATCCACTTTCATCACTTCTTTTAAATGTTTTACTCCAAGTTATAGACAGTGGAATTAGGTAAGAAATGAAAAGAAGAAGTGCAAGTATGTTTATTTGTATATGTCATAACCTTGTATATAGAAAATTCTAAATAAGCCACTAAAAGTATTTTTGAAGTAATGAACAAATTCAGCAAGTTTGCAGAATACAGTTGAACATTAAAAAATCTGTTGTATTTCTATATACTAAAAATAAATAGTCTAAGAATAAAGTTTAAAAAGAAGTATCATTTACAATAGTATCAGAAAGAATAAAATACTTAGAATAAATTTAACCAAATATTTACAAAATTTGTACAAGGGAAAGACTAAACACTGTTTGAAGAAACTAAGTTACAAAATAAATGGGATGACATACCATGCTTGTAAATTAGAATACTTAATGTTGTTAAGATGGCAATATTATCAATCAATCTATAGATTAAATACAATGCGTATCCAAACCTTAGCTGTCTTATTTGCAGAATTTGACAAGCTTATCCTAAATTTAAATGGAAATGCGAAGAACCCAGAATACCAAACTAGACCTGGAGTAGAACAAAATTGGAGTCCTGATACTTCTCGATTTCAGAACTTACTACAAATCTACAGTAATCAACCCATTATATAAGCATATAAATCAATGGAATATAAATAAGAATCCAGAAATAAACCCTTACATTCATGGTCAATTGATTTTCAACAAGTGTGTCAAAAAAGTGCAAAGGAAAAGGAGTAGTCTTTTCAACCAGTGGTGCTAAGACAATCATATATTCACATGGTAAAGAATAAAATCGGTAGCTGTGATGGTCTTTTGTATGTATCAACTTAGCTAAGCTACAGAACCCAGTTATTCAATCACATATTAATGTAAGTGTTGCTGTGTAGTTATTTTGTAAAAGTGATTAAAATTCACAATCAGTTAACTTTAATGAAAGGATATTATTTTAAATAATCTGAGTGGGCCTGATTCAGTTAATTAAAAGGCATTTAGAGCAGAGTTGAGATTTTTCTGAAGAAGAAATTCTGCCCAAGGACAACAGCTTCAGCTTGTATTCAAGCTAGCCCTTTCTGACACCCTGACCTATTGCCTATGCAGCCCCCACAATCAAACAAATAATTCCTTGCAATGTATCTCTTACTTTACATCTCCTACTGGCTCTATTTCACTGGTTGAACCCTGACTGATAATGGAAGTGATTCTAAAGGAGTAGCATCTTAAGGACATATTTTTGAATTGCTTCTGGGTTTTATGAAATTGCTTATTTAATCCAGTTAGAATTAAATGCATTAATAACTATATTCAGTGTTAAATAGGCAGTGGTAGTTCTATGGTCTAATGTTGCAATAGAAATACACAAAATATTGTCATTAGACATTCTTAATCAAATATTATATAAGTTGAGTTTCTGAGTGACCATGCATTTATTCCATTGGAACATTTTCATCAAGCTAAGGAGTATAATGAGATTGGCTGGTTATTTCTAACTGCTAGAGGAACTAGCAAAAGAAAAAATTAGTTCATTACTTTAAATTTGCAGCTCTAGCTTTACATTAATGATCCCACAAACTTTATTTTCTGCCCAGAAAGAACCTCCTGTCTTCTGTAGCCATAGAGCTGAGACATTTAAGCCAAAAACCAGAGTGTTAACCTGAAACTAAGTTAAAACATAAATTAATTTCCCAGCCTTGCAGGATGTCTTCTCTTGAAGTAAGTTATTGACTGGGGAGGAATGAGAACACATGGGCAGAATCCAGTGAGGCTGGGAACATCAAACTCCTAAATTCTACTGAATCTTTCTATTAGAAACAAGACCTCTACCTTTCCCTCAAGATGTTACTTCCCCTCTGACTGGAGAAACCATAATGACTTCCCCTAGAATAGTTTTCTTGCAAAATATTGCTAATTCTCTTCAGGATGTACCTCATCACTCTTCTTTGCTTCCTCGCCTATAATTAAACTCAAGTCCTAGCAGAAGCCAAAGGATGAGGTGCAAAGGGTGACCTATGAGAAGGTGTGATACACACCAAAAGTATTGCATTAATTTCCCAATTCATACAGACAGAAACATGGGGAATATATGTGGAAATGGATCTTAAGTGTGTAAAATTCTTGTTGAAGAAATATAAAGTTGTATCAGGCTAAATATAATGGTAAGGATCAACTAAGCAGAGATTCTAGATTAGATTAAAAATTTTAGTTTCAGAGATTAGAGAAAGCTCTAAGAGTTTGGTTGGTTGGTTAGTTGGTTGGTTGATTTGCATGACTCCAAAGGCGAACTATACTAAATTAAAGTTGAAATACTAAACTGTCTTGGTAATACTGCAAAGGAGGGAATCCAAAAGCTTAAGGAGATTAGAATGTTAGAGTGAATTTATCATGTAAGGCCTGCTCACCCACTCAAGGAGAGTCCAGAGGACAAACTTTTCACCATACCTTAGAGAAATACAAACGTGAAGGAAGCCCCAGCATTCTTGAAGAGCTCTGTGGTTGTTCTTTGTGTCAGGGACCAAGTTACAGTACTTAATTGCTAAGAAGGTGAGCATGGTTAATGTAATGCAGAATAGAGCCAAACAATAATCAGAATAACTTGACTCACAGGAACATATGGTATTGGCTAGTTGATTGTGGTGTATCTAGAAAAGAAATAGATGAGTAGTCTACTAAACTCTTACTTCATTTGCATAAGCCTAGAAATTAAAATGTTCTATGTCTAGTGAACAAAAATCTAATTTAAGCCACCAGAACAGAGTTTCACGGCCCCAAAGTGGATTCCCAGAATTGAACCTATTTATAAACCCAGAATTCCTTTAATGAAAGAGAGTCCAAGTCCCTTCCTGCCCCAAATTTTTACTGCTAATCTTTTTCCAAGCCTTCCCCAAAGGGACATATGATCATTTAAAAAATGACTGTGAATTGGAGAAAATGAAATAATCAGACTTTTCAGGGATTGTTACAGACTGGCTCTGAAGTGACACTAATTTCAGGATATTCAAAATGTCACTATGGTTCACCAATCAGAATAAAGGATTATGGAAGTCAAGTGATCAATGGGATTTTAGCTCAGATCTATCTCACAGTGTGTCCAGTAGGTTCCTGAACCCATCCTATAGTTATTTCCCCAGTTCTGGAATGTATAAATAAAACAGATATACTCAGCAACTGACAGAATCTCCACATTGGTTCCCTGACTTTTAAAGTAGGAAAACCAAAGTGGAAGCCACTAGAAATGCTTCTACCTACAAAAATAGTAAACCAAAAAGAATATGACATTCCTGAAGGGATTGAAGAGATTAGTGATACCACCAAGGACTTGAAAAATATAGGAGTGATGATTCTCAACATATCCCCATTTAACTTGCCTACTTGGCCTGTGACGACAACAGATGGATCTTGGAGAATAGTAGTGGATTATCATAAACTTAATCAGGTGGCAGCCCCACTTGCAGCTACTGTTCCAAATGTGATTTTGTTGCTTGAACAACCATCACATTCCCTAGTGTGTGTGTGTGTGTGTGTGTGTGTGTGTGTGTGTGTATCTGGCAAATGCTTTTTTCTTGATACCTGCTATACCAGCTAGGAAAGACTACTAGAAGCAGTTGTTTTCAGCTGATAAAGCCAGCAAATACCTTTACTGTCCTACCTCAGGGGTAAATCAACTCTGACTCTGTCATAATTTAGTCCACAGGGACCTTGATCACATCTCCCTTGCACAAGATTACAAATGTCATGCTGGTCCATTACATTGATGATACTATGCTGATTGGTTGGACTTGGTGAGTAGGAATTAAGAACTGCTCTAGGCATGTTAGTAAGACATTTGCATGTCAGAAAGTGGTAAATAAATCCTATAAAAATTCTGAAGGTTTGTACTTCAGTGAAATTTCTAGGGGTCTAATGTGGCTGGATATGTTGAGATATCCCTTCCAAAGTGAAGGATAAGTTGCTATAAATGGTCCTTACTATCTCGCCGAAAAGAGATCTAATACCTAACTGACCCTGTTGAATATTAGGTGCAACATAGTCCACATTTGAGTGTGCTACCCCAGCCCATTAACTGAGTAACCTAAAAAGCTACTAGTTTTTAGAGGGGCCCATAACAAAAGAAGGCTCTGCTACCATGCCCTGTGAGTAAAGTCAATGGAAAACTGCAAGAACGAAATTTTGGTAGGACTGCTAAAGACTTAGATCATTCAAGAATAAAGTTTTGAGTGCTCTACCAGGCAAAGAACTATGACAAGTTTAAATACTTTCTGTGGAGAAGGGAAATGGTTAGTAGAAAGAAGGTAATTAAAAATACCAGTTATGACCAAGAGACCATTGTCAGAAATAAGTGCTGTAATATCTATGAATATTTTCCTTATATTATTATAAGGAAAATAAATGTTTTCCAAAGTTTTTTGTTTGTTTGTTTTCTACACTCTATATTCTCTTATCACCCAACAGAAGACTACTAAAAATAGTTAATTTTATATCACAGTCCATAAGCTATAGGATATCAAAGTTTAAGAATGTACATCATCCAAGAACCTTGCATTTCCTTATGAAGAAATGGTTATTCATCAGCTGTATACAAGATATTTGTATCACATTACATGGAAGTGTGACTTTGTTCCTTCTCTATTTGGATGTTAAGTATGGTTTAAAAAGATTATATAGGTCCCCATCCCTGGGAACAAAGAGTGGAATGTGATATTCTTTTCTGTGTGTCAGCTTGGCTGAGAGCTACAGTCCCCAGTTATTCAATAAAACACTAATGTAAGTGTTGCTGTATAGGTATTTTGTCTATGTGATTAAAATCCATAATCAGTTTATGTTAAATAAAGGAAAGTATTTTGATAATCTGGATGGGATTGATTCAATAGTTGGAAGGCCTTAAGAGTAGAGTTGAGGGTTTCCTAAAGAAGTTCCACATATGGACAGCAGCTTGAGCTCATGCCGAAGAGTACCAGCCAGTTCCTCCTGATAGCCTGTCTCGTGGATTTTGGATTTGCCTAACCAGACTCTACAATTGTGTAAACCAATCTAAATGTGAAAACTGTGCTATAATATTCATAGGAGAAATAATCAGAGTAAGTTTTGTGTCTTTGGGTTAGACAATAGTTTCTTAGATACAACACTGGAAGTACATCCAACAAAACAATATGCAAAAACAGATAAATTGGACTTTATCAAGAATAAAAATGTAAAAATCTTTGTATGTCAAAGGACACCATCAAAATGAAAAGATATTCCTAGGATGAGAGAATATTTGTAAATCATGTCTTAAAGGGAACTTGTATCCAGAATATGTAAAGAAAAAAACTTATAATTCACAATAAAAAGACAAATAACCAAATTTCAATGAGTAGAGGATATGAATCGATATTTGTCTAAAGAAAATATATAAAATGGTTAAATAAGCACAAGAAGACATGCCTTATTTTATTAATAAGAGAAATACAAACAAAACCCACAATAAAATAATACTTCATGCCTACTAGGATGACTAAAATTAAAAAGTCAGAAATAACAGATATTGGCAAGGATATTATTAGAACCTTTATCCACTGCAGATAGGATAGTAAAATGGTGCACCTGACTTAGTAAACAATTTGGTAGTGCCTTAAAATTTTAAACAGTGTTTTCATATGACCCAGAAATTCCAACTTTATATATATAACAAAGAGAAATGAAAACTATATCCTCACAAAACTTAGTACATGAATATTAAAAGAGTTACTCATAATAGCTGAAAATTAGAAATGACTTATATGTTCATCAACTGAAGAAGGCATGAACAAAACTGGATATTATTCAGCAACTAAAAAAAGAATTAAATACCACTAGGGATTGAATTGTGTCCCCTCAAAATTTATATCTTAAAGCACTAATACTCCTAACCACAGCAATCAGGCAGAAGAAAGAAATAAAAGGGATCCAAATTGGAAAAGAAGAGGTAAAAGTGTCACTATATGCCAACGACATGTTACTATATATAGAAAACCCTAATAGGTCCACACAAAAACTACTAGAGCTGAGTGAAGAAATCAGCAAGGTAGCAGGTAGCAGGTTACAAGATTAACGTTCAAAAATCAGTTGCATTTCTTTACACTAATGAGGAATCAACAGAAAAAGAAAGTAAAGAAACAATCCCCTTTAAAATAGCACCCAAAATAATAAAATATATGGGAATAAATTTAACCAAGGAGGTGAAAGACTTATACACAGAAAACTGTAAACTATTGATGAAGGAAATTAAAGAAGACTTTAAAAAATGGAAAGATATCCCATGCTCTTGGATTGGAAGAATCAATAGTTAACATGGTGACAGTGCCCAAGGCAATCTACAGATTTAATGCAATCCCTATCCAATTACCCAGGACATATTTCACAGAACTAGAACAAATCATAATACAATTTATATGGAACCATCAAAGACATAGAATTGCCAAAGCATTACTGAAGAGAAAGAAAGAGGCTGGAGGAATAACTCTCCCAGACTTCAGACAACACTTTAGAGCTACAGT
Source organism: Camelus ferus (assembly GCF_009834535.1). Classification (NCBI taxonomy): domain Eukaryota; kingdom Metazoa; phylum Chordata; class Mammalia; order Artiodactyla; family Camelidae; genus Camelus; species Camelus ferus. Next base: position 51,332,417 of record NC_045732.1, read on the forward strand.
CATTAAGGCAGCATGGTATTGGTACAAAAGTAGACATATAGACCAATGGAACAGAATAGACAGCCCAGAAATGAACCCACAAACTTTTGGTCAACTAATCTTTGACAAAGGAGGCAAGAATATATAATGGAATAAAGACAGTCTCTTCAGCAAATGGTGTTGGGAAAACTGGACAGCAGCATGTAAATCAATGAAGGTAGAACACTCCCTTACACCATATACAAAAATCAACTCAAAATGGATCAAAGACTTAAACATAAGACAAGATACAATAAAACTCCTAGAGGAAAACATAGACAAAACATTATCTGACATACATCTCAAAAGTTTTCTCCTAGTAGAAATAAAAGCAAGAATAAACAAATGGGACCTAATGAAACTTAGAAGCTTCTGCACACCAAAGGAAACCATAAGTAAAACAAAAAGACAACCTATGGAATGGGAGAAAATTTTTGCAAATGAAACCGACAAAGGCTTGGCCTCCAGAATATATAAGCAGCTCTTAGGACTCAATAAGAAAAAAATAAACAACCCAATCCAAAAATGGGCAGAAGACCTAAACAAGCAATTCTCCAAGGAAGACATACAAATGATCAATAGGCACATTAAAAAAACGCTCAGTATCACTAATTATCAGAGAAATTCAAATCAAAACTACAATGAGGTATCACCTCACACCCATCAGAATGGCCGTCATTCAAAAATCCACAAATAATTTTGAATGTGATGATTAAGGTTTAATGAGATCATAAAGCATTGATCAGATAGAATTTGTGCCCTTATAAAAAGAAGAGATACCAGAGTGCTCTCTCTCTGTCTGTCTCTCTCTGCCATGTGAGGACAAAGTGAGAAGGTTGCAAAACAGGAAGAGACTTTACCAGTACCCAAACATACTAACACCCTGATATTGGACTTTCAGCTTCCAGAACTGGGACAAAATAAATTTCTAATATTTAAACCACCTAGTCTATGGTATTCTGTATGGCAGCTGGAGCTGAATGTTATAAATACTGATGCATACTGCAACACAGATAAATACTGAAAACATTATGCTAAAAATAAAAGAAGCCAGACACAAAAGACTATATATTGTATGACTCCATTTATATGAACTGTCCTGTATAGGCTAATCTATAAAGACAGAAATTAGGTTAGTGTTTTCCTCCTCAGAGGAGGGGCATATAGGATAATTGCCAATGGGTAAAAATTTTGGGGGGGGGGGTGATGAAAATGTTCTAAAATCAAATAGTGCTGGTGGTTGCATAACTCCACGAATGTACCAAAAATCACTGAATTATGCACTTTAAAATTATATATTTTATTTTATGTGAAATATTTTATGTGAAAAATTAATAACGGTTTTATAAAAACAACTATACAAAGAATTTGACTCAAATACTCTAGAAAAATAAAAGTGGAACAGAAAATAACTTTTTTAGTAACTTGAGAGGTAGCCAGGAAAATGAAAACAAAGAAATGAAAAAGAGAAGGAATAAACAGGAAACAAACTTTAAAATTATAGACTTAAATCTTAACATATCAATAATTACATTAAATGTAAATAGTCTAAATAAACTAATTGAAAGAAAAAAGTCAGACTAGATAGAAAAATGTGGCCAAATAAATTAGTTTTATATTGCTATTGTAACAATTTGCCTCGAACTTAGTGGCTTAAAACAACACAAATTTATTATCTTACAGTTTTCAAGGTCAGAAGTCTGAAACATGTCTTACTGGGTTAAAATAAAGACATTGGCAGAGTTCTGTTCCTTTCTGGAGGGTTTAGAAGAGAAGCGCTTTTCTTGCCTTTACCAGCATCAAGAGGCTATCTGCATTCTATGGTTCATGGTTCCCTTTCACCTTCAAAGTTATCAATGGCCAATCAGGTCCTTCTCATGGCATCATATCTCATTTCTTTTACTCCTGCTTTCCTCTTCAACCTATAAAGACTCTTATTGTTATATTTGGTCCATCTGTATAATCCAGGATAACCTTAATTTATCCTTGCTATGTAACATAACATTCAGGGGTCCTGAAGACTATGATGTGGACATCTTTGAGGACACATTATTCTGCCTACCACATTCAAATGTATGTTGTCTACAAGAGTCTCATTTTAAACATAATGACATTGGCAAGTTGTAGAGAAAAGGATGAAAAAAATATACCATGCAAACATTAACAAAAAGAAAGCAGAATTGAGTATATTAATATCAGATAAAGCGGACTGCAAGGAAAACAAAATTTGTAGGGACAAGAAGGCATTTATACATAATGATAAAAATGATATAACCACCAAGAGGAAATTGCAGTTTTAAATATATATGTAAGAGGAAAAGAGCTTTAAAATACATGAAGCAAAAATTGATATGGCTAAAAGGAAAAATAGAAAAAAATCATAACTATAGTCAGGGACCTCAATGCTCTCTACAATTGATAAAAATAATAGACAGAGATCTGCAAGGATGTAGAAGAACTGAATATCAACATCAGCCAACAAGATCAAATCAAAATTTATAGATTAAGCTATTGAACAAAAGCACCATATACATTCTTTCTAAGCAAACATTAAGCATTCACAAAGATAGTCCATATCCCAGATCATAAAATAAATTTTAACAGTTTTTTTAACTGAAATTATGTAGAGTATGTTCTCTCCCCTAAATGGAATTAAGCTAGGAATTAAACTAATAATCCTTAACATGTTAGAAATTAAGCTAGAAGACAACAGGAACTTCTCCAAACACTTGGTAATTAGACTGCACATTTCTAATTACTTCGTGAGTCAAAAGATAAGTCTCAAGAGAAATGAAACTATACATTAAGTTGGATAAAAATTAATATACACTATATAAAAATATGTGAAGTGTAGCTAAAGGACTGCTTAGAGAAAAATTGAGGGTGTTAAATACTTATATTAGAAAAGAATAAAAGTCTCAATTTAGTAATATATTATTTCACCTCAAGGAACTAAAAAAGTAGAGCAAAATAAAAGAAACAGAAGGAATGAAAGAGTCAAAACCAATGAAATTAGAAAAAAAATCAAACCCAGAGCCCAGTTTTTTTAAAAGATCAGTAAAACGGACAAAACTCTAGAAGACCAACAAATAAAGAAGAGAGAAAATACAAATTACTAGGACCAGAAATCTTTTTAAAAAGAATGTCATTGTAGACCTTGCAGAAATAAAAGGCTAATTAAAATACTGTGAGCAATTCCATGCACTAAATTTGAGAACTTAGATGAAATAGACCAATTTCTAAAAACCACAAATGGTCAAACTTACTCAAGATAAAATGGATAATCTGAATATTCTTATAGCCATTAAAGAAATTAAAATTGCAAGATACAAAATTTCTCCCCCCAAAAATATCTTCAGGCCTAGATGGATTCATAGACAAATTCTACCAAACATTTATTAAAGAAATACTAATTCTATAAATCACATCCAGAAACAGAGGAAGAGAGATTATTTATGAATTCATTTTATAAGGTATACTATAACCAGACAAAGACATTACAAAAAAAAAATACAGGGCAATATTTCTGATAAATATAGATGCAAAAATTCTCAGTAATTAGTAGCAAGTCAAATTCAAATATACATTAAAAAGATCATGCACCATGGTCAAGTGGAACTTTTCCCAATGATGCAAGGATGGCTCAATATCCACAAATTGATCAACATGATACACCATATTAATAAAATGAAGGATAAAAATCATATCTCAAAAGATGCAGAAAAAGCTTTAGACAAAATTTAACATGTATTTATGATAATAAAATCTCAATAAAGTGATTACAGAGAGAAGATACCTCAACATAATAAAGGCCATATATGACAAATTCACATCATACTCAATGTTGAAAAGCTAAAAGCTTTTCCTCTAAGATCAAAAAGAAGACAGGATGCCCATTCTTGCAACTTTTATTGAACATAGTATTTGAAGTTCTAGCCACAGCAATTAAACAACAAAAATAAATAAAAACTTCTAAGTTGGAAAGAAAGAAATAAAAATTTACTCTTTGACATGATACTATATATAGAAAACCCTATAGACTCCAACAAAAACTACTAGTACTAATAAGCGAATTCAGTAGATTTGCAGGATACAAAATTACATACAGATCTGTAGCACTTCTATACACTAATAACAATCTATCAGAAAGAGAAATAAAGAAAGCCATCCCATTTAGAGTTGCATAAAATAATAAAATACCTAGTAATAAATTTAATCAAGGAAGTGAAAGACCTGTACTCTGAGAACTGTAAGGCATTAATTAAGGAGATTGAAGAAGACACAAATAAATGAAAAAATACTCCATGCTTATTGATTTGGATCATTAATGTTATTAAATTATCCATACTTCCCAAAGCAATCTATGAATTTAATGTAATTCCTATCAAAATACCAATGGTAATTTTCAAATAACTAGAACAAATACTCCTAAAATTTGTATGCAACCACAAAAGGCTTTGAATACACAAAGAAATCCCAAGAATAAAGAACAGATGAGAAGTTCTTAGTTCTTGACTTTAAACTATACTACAAAGCTATAATAATCAAAAGAGTATCATACTGATATAAAATCAGACAGATCAATGAAACAGAATAGAATTCCTCAAAGTAAGCCCATACTTATGTGGTAATTAATCTTCAATAAAGGAGTCAAGAATATACTATGGGAAAAGATAGCCTCTGTAATAAATGTTGCTGGGAAATTAGACAATTAAATGTAAAAGAATGTAACTGGATCATTTTTTTACACTACATACAAAATAACTCAAAATGGATAAAAGACTTAAATGTAACACCAGAAACCATAAAACTCCTAGAAAAACATCTAAGCAGTATGCTATTTGACATCAGTCTTAGCGATATTTCTTTGGATCTGTCTCCCTAGGCAAGGGCAACAATAGCAAAAAAATAATTTTTTTTAAATGGGACTATATCAAACTAAAAACATTTTACACAAAGAAGGAAATCATCAACAAAATAAAAAAGGCAACTTATTGAATGGGAGACGATATTTGCAAATTATATATCCCATAAAGGGTTAATATCCAAAATATATAAATAAGTCATATAACTCAACACGAAAAAAATCTAATTAAAAAATGAGCAGAGGACCTGAATTTATATTTTTCCAAAGAAGACATACAGAAGGCCACAGGCACATGAAAAGATGTTCAACATCATTAATCATCAGGGAAATGCCAATCAAAACTATGATGAGATATCACGTCACATCTGTCAGAATGACTATCATCAAAAAGACAAGAAATAACAAGTGTTGGCAAGTATGTGGAGAAAACAGAACCCTAATGCACAATTGGTGCTAATATAAATTGGTTCAGTCACTATGGGAAACAGTATATGTTCCACAAAATGTTAAAAATAGAACTACCATACCATTTACCAATTTCACTTCTGAGTATTTACCTTAAGGAAACAAAAAAAAAAAACTTATTTGAAAAGATATATTCACCCCTATGTTCATTGCAGAATTATTTCCAATAACCAAGATATGGAAGCATCCTAAATGTCCATCAAAATATGAATAGATAAATAATATGTGATATATATGTAATGTAATATTACTCAGCCATAAAAAAGAATGAAAGCTTGCCATTTGTGACAACATGGATCATCCTAGAGCATATTATGATAAGTGAAAAAAGTCAGAGAAAAACAAATGCTATATGATTTCACTTATACATGGATTCTAAAAAACAAAAAACAATAAAAAAACCAACCAACCCAAAGAGAAACAGACTTATTGATACAGAGAAAAATTAGTGGTTGCCAAATAGGGGATGTGGGATTGGGCAAATAGGTGAAGAGATTAAGAGATTAAGAGGTACAAACTTACAGTTATAAAATAAGTAAGTTACAGGGATATAATATATAGCATAAGAAATATAGTCAATAATATTTTATTAATTTTTATGGTGACAGATGATTACTAGTTATTGTGGTGATCATTTTGTAATGTATTTGATTATCAAATCACTACATTGTATACCTGAAACTAACATAATATTGCATGTCAATTTCACTTCAATTTTAAAAAAGGAAAATGACAAAGGACATGAACAGGAAATTCCCTGAAAAGAACATGAGAAGATACTCAATATCACTAGCCATTAGAAAATGTGATTTAAAAGCACAATGAGAAAGCATAACATACCTATTAGAACGTCTAAAATAAAAAATACTGACAACTGCAAGTCCTAACAAGGATTAAGAACTGGATCACAAATGCATTGCTTTTAGAAATGGTAAATGGTACAGCTACTTTGGAAAACATTTTGGCAGGTTTTTTTAGGGGGATTTTTTGTTTTGTTTTGTTTTGTTTTTATAAAACTAACCATGCATTTACTGTATAACCTAGAAATTCCACTTCAGTCTTTAGGTAAATATTGAAGATAAATAAAAACATGTCCACCCAAAAACTTGTATATGAATTTCCATAGCAGCTGTATTTGTAATATTTCAAAGATGGAAACAACCCAAATGCCCTTCACTGGATGAATGGATATACTGTGATATATCCATATAATAGAATAGTACTCACCAATAAAAATGAACCAACTATTGATATATAAACTTGCATAGGTCTCAAGGACACTATGCCAATTAAAAAAAGCCAATCTGAAATGGTTGCATTTATATTACAACCTCAAAATGACAGAATTATAGAGATAGAGTACATATCAATAGTTGCCAGGGTGTTAGGGATGGGAGGAATTTGTGATGTGAAGTTGTAACACAAATCTATTTTTTGTTGTTGTTGTGAGTAATGGAGCACTTATGAATCTTGATTTTGATGGTGGTTACACAAATATATACATATGATAAAATTTTATGGAATCATACACACAATCATACATACAAATACACACATACAAATGAGTACATGTGAAAACTGACAGAATACAAATAAGGTTTATAGTCTAGGTAATAGTATTATACCAATGTCAGTTTCCTGGTTTTAATAATGTACTATAGTTTTTGGAGAACTACTCATTGGGAAAATCTGGGTGAAGGGTACATGGGGATGCGTTATACTGTTTTTGTAACTTCTTGTGGGTCTAAAAATATTTCAAAATAAAAAAGTTAGGGAAGGGAATGGGAAAGGATAAATTGGGAGTTTGAGATTTACAGATACTGATGGGTATATATAAAATAGATAAACAAGTTTATAATGTATAGCACAGGGAACTATATTTGATATCTTTCAGTATCTTATGATGAAAAAGAATATGAAAATGAATATATGTATATTCATGTATGACTGAAGCATTGTGCTGTACACCAGAAATTGACACAACATTGTAAACTGACTATACTTCAATAGAAAAATAACAAAAAAAAAAAAAGAAAAAAAAATTCCTCTTTAAATGCACTGAAGCTCAACTGGCTGGTTCCATGAGGATACCAATCAGAAAGGATTTATCTCAGATTTTTTCACATATAACACATTTTGGAGGAATCATGTTATGATCCACCCAATCTTGACTTCCAATTCTATTAATTGTCAAGAATATTAATCCATAATTATGAAATATGTTTCTGCTTGTTTTTGCTTGACATAAAAATAATTCCCTGGCTTTGGCAAGTACAATTACAAATCTTTCAGAAGTCTGTCCAGAAAAAAAAACATGCTCAGTCTGCAGCCATTGAACTGAATCTTGCATCAGAGTCATCACTTGGGAAAGACATTCAGGAAATTTGATTGTAGGTCCCTAACAACTCTGTAATCTTTGACTGACCCACAGAGATGCAGCAGCATTGCTTTATTCTAAAGCCAGAAAAAGAAAATTTAACCCTATGATTGTTCAGAATTATGTTCATAAGTTGTTGGCTGAGTGAACATGTGCCTTGTACACTTCTGGTTAAAAAGTAAGTAGGCAGTGTGTGTGAAGTCAGCAGTTTCCTTTCCATTAATCTATATTGTCTCCCTTTTTTCTCCCATTGCCCTCTTTTTGATAACCTAGTGCCTTCTGAAGTGCCAGCTTTTCTTATTTCAGAAAATCTAGCCTCTGGCTGATAAAGCTATCTCATATACTCATTTGCTTAGCCTTTTACCATTCCCAGGAACATTTTATATTCAAGAAAGAGTTTGGAGAGGCAACAAGTAACCTCTGGAAATAGACTACTAGTAGGGGCACTTCTGGCTGAAGGCAGACACACAGGTAGGGCTAGGAGACAGGTTAAAGGTGCATTTTCCCAGTCTCAAAATAATACGTTGTATGTGTTGCCAATTTGTAAGTCTAATTCTAGTAATATGTCATCATTTATTGCCCTCAGAAGTTAGGGACAACTATTATTTTTCCAATCTTGAGCAATAATTTTGACCAAGTTGAAAACTGTCTCGAGCTCTAATGAATACTTTATAGTCTTCTAGGACACCCACATTCACAGCTATAGAAAGCAAGACCTCAACACAGTCAGCCAACAGCAAACCCTCCCTCCCCCTAGGGCTCTACTAAGCACAAGCTTTAGGCTAAACTTTGCTATTAGGGATAGAGAGATGATTCATTTCCTCCCTACTATCACCCAGCCTTGGAAGCTAGTTAAACAACCAGCCTCCTCCTCAGTCAACTTGTTTGATGGGTGGAGGAAGGTAAGCAGATTTGGAAGAAAAAACTCAATCCAGAGCTTTCAAGTCTGTTGAGGAGATCTCTTCTTCAAAGTCCCACCAAAGTACAGTTTCTAGGAAGATCATTCCAAAGAGCACTGCTGACCTCAGTTTTTTTGGAGGTTCCCAAAGCCCTGCAGTTGCCTAGCTTGCCTGGGTTTTGTATGCTGTCACAAGCCTCAGCCACTTTGGAACTACTTTGATGGAGGAAAACTCCACCTATACTTGTGGTCAGAGAGACTAAGAGCTGCTTTCAGTATCCAACATTATGGTTCCACTTGGCAACCATAATATGCATATGGTGCCATCCTGTGAGTATGCTTATATAGTCTACAGCTGTTAGTTACATTTCATTTCTGGAAAATAAAGTTAGTAGTAAAATAAAGTCTTTATCCTGATATTTCACTGTAAAAATCTTTATCTAGCCATCTTTCACTGAAAGGGAACTTAATATCTCCAACTCTAATCTGGGGGAATTCAGTGTATAAAAAAAATGATTTGCTCATATCATGGGAAAGTATCAGTATTACCAGATCTCATTGAAATCTTAGATGATTTACACTAACTTCTCTAGGACCTATATAATTTTTACATATCCTGAATAATCTTACATACATAAGAATCAAACTCCAAGTGTGAAATTAGAAGACTTTTTAAAAGGGCAATGGCTATTTTATTATTTCAAGTAAGGAAAATGGAAAGAATTCTATCTAACAGAGACAGCACAACACTTGGAGCCCCTTCTTGAAATATTTCCCATGTTCTCAAAATAAAAATACATCCAAGGAAATGTTCATTGTAAATTGAGAATCAGCCCCTCTGAGATTTGACAGCTGTGCTAGCTTCTAGGGCTTAATGGAAATCCTTTTGTGCTATATGAAGCTCTCATTTTGGACCCCAGAATGCAGGCATGGAAAATGTCCCAATCAAAGAAACATGTCAAATCTCATCCTATGAAAAGATTTAGGCATTTAAATGTATTTATAATTTGAATGCCACTTAATTTGGTTGATAAAATCCTGGATTTAAAATTTCATTTTTTCCTCCACTACTAACACTAACAGCAACGTATTTAATCAACCACTATCATAATTTTAACACATATTTGTTAGGAACAGTGTTTAAGTCTGGACTCCTGGTTCATATATCAATGGCATATTGTAGAGAAAGGAGCTTTCTATCTAGACAGCCACATTTCTTTATATAAAGCATGAAGCAGTTTCAGTGAACATGTTCACCACTTAAACCTAAAAATAGATATTATCTCACCGGAGTCTCCATTTTTCACAACAATACTTAAATATTAGCAGACTCAGGATTACATTTTCAATGGAAGCAGCAGAAATTCACATTGCCATTTTCAATTCACAGAGAATTTTAAGTTCTATTTTTTAATGTATGAATAGAAATCCAAAAATCTTACCCTTTCTACCCAGATATCCTGTAGAGAACTGCAGGCTTATACAGCTACAAGAGGTAGTAATGTAGTTTATTCAGTAAAACAGGAAAACCCCAAATCCTTTACCTCTGATGGGAGGTAGAACTGTTAGTGATCATCACTTAGTTGTTTAGGAAAACATTTCCCTCAGAGGATACTGTGGGCAAAGAAAATTGACATTTTGGTTTGATAAATTCAGATTTTCCATGATTTGTACACTTCAATCAGGAACAGAGTATCTGATTTAATTTGCCACGTATTACCATAGTTTTCTCAGTTTATTATGAAAGTTTAAAGTGCAAAAACCCAGCTTAACTGTTAAAATTTTACTTTGCTATTTAAAAATAAAACAAAAATAAGTTATGATATCTTTAAAAAGCTGATCATTTTTAACAGAGAACATTAGACCATGTTTTAAACAATGATTCCCCACTGTCTATCCATATATTTTGTTCCTTACCAATGACTTCTTCTTGCTTCGCAGTTTTGCAAGGCATCTACTTCTTGGGGAAATTCACTTGTACTATTCTGAAGATTATCAAGAGGCTATTTCATAGCTTGCTAAACTTACAGAAGATAAACTTCCAGACATCATTAGATTCTATAGATACAATGCCTGCTGTTTTTATCTAATGACATAAAAGTCATGTGTCTTTGCTATGGTGCTTGAAAAGAGAATGTGTCAAAAATGCACTGAGCTTCTTGCTATGCACACACCCATCTTACTCTATTATCATCTCTCTTACTCTTTTTTTTCCTTTGCTTTTTCCATGTATACATGAGTGCTTGTGAGTCAAATGTGATTTTTTAGAATGGCTATATGAAATAAATGCTTTCAAGCCATATTGAAGTGTTTTGATCACATTACTTTGTTCTCCCCTATTGTCTGTTTCAAGTGTTAATGGGTGAAAATAATAGAAATTTCCTTGAGAATCAGGAAAAAAGCATTGGGTTACCAAAATGGAATAGTTTGAGATCACCAGAAAGACTATGCTTAATAATGTTTCTCATAAAGATGACTAAAGTTTTTGAAGCATTTTTTGGGGGAGGGGTTGAGCATTGCCCTCTTCATACACTTGTCTTTGAAAATGCTAATTTTAACATATTTAAATCCTTAACACCATATTGGGGATGTGTTGTTTGTGTAAACTTAGTCATGGGTGGAAGAGGAATAAAATGCTTAAAAAATGGAAAAAGTTGCTCAGAAAGGAGTGGTAAGGATTCCAAAGACAAACGTTCAGGATTTCACAAACTTGACATTGACTGGTTCCATTAAAAGGATTCACTAACAGACGTTTAACAGACTTTTGTGTGATAAATTATTAAATGCAGAAAGAACAAAGATCTGAAATCAAAAGTGAGTTAGATATTTGGAACAGTTTCTGTTATTTATTCCCAAAAATGTCAATTCTACTATTGATGTAGTTATAGATTGAGAGTGTAAGATTTTAAATGGCTTTCAGAGAACTTCTTTTGCCTTTGGATCTTTTCTTTTCCAGATTATTTTGAAGCAGTTTATATGGAAGAAAAACAAATGATAATGACACTGTTATAAGCCACAGGCCTTCAATAAAGGTTTAACATAGAGAAGGAATGTAAACAAAACCAGGACTGATGGACATGGTTATGCAGTTGTGCAAAAGAGTGATTAAAATGTGCATGGGAGCTGAAATCTAAACAAAGTAGTGCTGCTTTGCCTGGAAGAAGGTCTATAATTTTTTTTAATTTACAAAAGGCAAGACTTTTAACCAAAGAAATATGTTAGACTGGAAAGGTCACTTTTTTTTCTAATTTTATAAGGAAACAAGAAGGACTAGAAATGGCCTTGATCAAATCTTCTAAAGATAGTTTACAACTATATTGGTGATGGAGTGAGTCTGAAGGCAAGAAAACCAGTCAGGAGTGTTGCAATAGTGTAAGCATGAGTAGAAAAAGGATTTGAAGTTGGAAAGTGTCATGAAAAGACCATGAGCAATTGAAAATTGGAGATGAGAAAGAAAGACTCAAAACCAGGAAGTGAGTTATTAGAAAGTAATAGATTGAATTGCTATCCTGTCAAAGAAGGTGGTCAGTAGATCAGCTGCTTCAAAGAGTAGGTGTGATGATTATAGAGTAGTGCTGCCTGACAATGAGACTGAGTAGCCAACCAGGTTTACTTTTTTGTTGCCCTAGTTTCTAGGACATTCAGAATTGAGTTTAATGTTCCAAATTCCTTGCTCCAGATCCCTACCACAATTCTCTTCTCTTCTTCCTCTAAATGAGGAGATCTTAATCTTGACTCCATGGATGAATTGCAATAGTCTCATAAAACGAAATTGTGGGAAAACTCCTAATGCATTTTTATTGTCAATTTAACATTTATTTTAACTGTCATGTTTTATAATTATTTTTATTGTAAACTACCTTTAAATATATTTAGGGGGAAATGAGTAGGACACATGAAGGGATGAAAAATAATAGATAGATAGATAGATAGATAGATAGATAGATAGATAGATAGATAGATAATCATTACCATTACAACATCTGCAAGTGAGTAAACAGACTTGAGGTCATCATTTCACAACTCAAGCAAGTTAGAAGAGAAGTTCAACTAGACACTGACCCTACTTAGAAATTTAGTTTAAGCAGGAGGGAATGGGAAATGACAATGATGGAAATTCTAAAAAAAGTCTCATACCCTATCATAGAGAAGTAATTTCACATCAGTGACCAGTGTTCTGAGAAGAAATAATTCTTAAATTCCTATCACATATTGGGTGTGAGTAAACAAGATTTGACATGATGTGGGTGGTGGATGTGTACTAAAGGGACAAAGAAGAGCAAGAAGAAAGTCATTTTACTGTGTCCCTTCAGACTGTGACAGATTAGATTGGTGGTTACAACAGAGAGGAATGGATTTGAGAGATGTTACAAAAGAAGAAATAACTGGATTTTGCATCTCACTGATTTGAGGGGCTGAAAGAAATTGGAGAATAGCTAGTTACTATATTTTGAGCCTAGGTCACTGGCTGAATGATGGTATCAAAAGATGAAATAGGACATCATTCATCTATTCAACAGGTATTTATTAAGCAACTAGTACTTGGAAGGCACTGTGCTCAGTGGTACAGTGATGAAAGAGTATGTCATGAACCCTGTTCTCAAGAATTTTGTTCTCAAGCCTTCTAGACCCCTTTAAACAACATTGATTTCTTCTTGGTGTGATTAAATAATAAGACATACTCTGCAGAGAAATTTATGACATCACAATATTGCATTCATTGAAATGGGTGATTAAAAGTAATTGACCTAGCTTTATTGGTGTTTTAACTAAACCAGAAGATATTTGTGTGAAATTGAACTGTGGGAGTCCTGTTTTCACACTTCTTACAGTTTATGATGAGCTTTCAAGAAACTTGTAGTTGTTTTTCAAACTTACAGCATTGGCTCAGACATTTTTTCTTTTATATTAAAAAGAAAGTCAAAGTCATTTAATAAACTAAGCTATACTTTCTCATGAAATGCTGAAGTTTTCACATTTGTATATGAAGCAATTAATTCAGGCTTTTAGGAATTTATTTTATAATGAGGGTTTATTTAATTATTGTCTATGTGGTAAGTCCTATTACAAAGCAGAAGTTGTTAATTTGCTTCCACTTTGTTCCTTAAAAAAACTAGCTAAGAGGAATTTCTTTCTGTACAAATGTAGTTAATGATTTAATTAATTCCACAAATGCTTATTGAACACCTATAATAAACCAGAAATTTCTGGGCGCAGGATGAATACAGGAATGAAAATCACAGAGTCTTTCAGGAAACTCAAAGTGTAGCTTAAAAATGAAAATTCAAAATGCATACCATTGTCTCATGTAATCCTTAGAGGAACCTTATATGAACATTATTATTTCCATTTTACTGATTAGGAATCTGAGTCTTAAGAACATTTTCAAATAACTTGTCCAAGGTTATACAACTACAAGTAGCTTAGCTAAGATTTCAAAACTTGTCCATCCAAGGCCTCTGTTCTTTTCAATAAATTATACTAATTCTTTCATGAGAAGGATACTTTGCCTTTTTTCACACCTTATATAATATTAAACATAAAATTTTACATACAGTAATCAATTGTATACTGACTAATTTATTCATATATATATATATTAGCTACATGAAAAAAATCTCACTTTGGAATAGGGGCCCAAAACAACCATTTTTCCTTACACATCAACTGCACAGTCACTTTTAGCTTCCTAATGAAAGACTATCTCTTTCCAGGTGGGGAAGAGTATAATATGAGGTGTAAGCCCTCAACAGCAACAACAGAAAAGAGGGGGAAACCTTCTCAGAGGACTCTCCAGGTGTCCTGAGATCACTCTAAAGCACATTTGTGTGACGGACACATAGGGCATGGTCTGACCTGTAAAATTATTCCATCCTCTCCTATTGATTTACTTTTAGAGCCAACATTTCCCAAGCTTAAGCACTCTAGTAGGTTCTGAGTATTCAACAATGATTAAAAATATAGTCTTTGACTTCCAGGGATTTAAAATTTAATCAGTTTTAACAGTCTTTTTCCCTTTGTATATCAATTATAACTCAATAAGTCTTAAAAGTAAATAATCTACTTTATAAAAGTTGTGTGACTTGTCTTATTTGAAGTACTCATTGGCACAACATTGACCTATTTTTAGGAGCAGCTGAGCCTTCTCTAAATGACTTTAGTGTCATCCAAATGTTTCCTAGTAGTGCCTAAATTGCCAAAGATTGGCAGTCCAGCTCACCAACTGAAGACTTTGACTTCAATTAAAATGCCTACCACCTTGCCTGGGTTAATATTTTAAGCTGTGGTCTATGAGGTCCTTGAGTGTAGAGATTCTAATTCACACTTAGCACTAGCCCAGTGCCTTGTACAAAGTAAGCACTGTAAATCAGGAATGGATGAACTTACACCTCAACATAAATAAAAAACAAATTTTGAAAGTGAGGAATAATAGCATATAAACACCTTTAAGGCAGAAATTGAAGGACAACTAAGAAGAAAAGAAAGCTGAAACAAAATTAACCTCTTTTGCATTTTGACAAGAGTTCAATTCTGGTTTGCTAAAATATCACAAAACGTCTTCAAGCACTACTAAACCTGTCTGATACTAAAACATTCCTCTGTGGCCCAGTCAGTGTCCATATTCTGTACCCCAGTGATCTTGGTCTACCCAAGAGATTACTTCTTTTCTTTCCTAAGAAGTGAAGTATATATTCTGAAAGGTCACCAATCGACTGAGGTAAAACATATCATTTATTGAAAAACAATGAGTACCCACATTTATGCCTGACTTTTGCTTCAGGATTCTAAAGAGGTCATTGGGTAGCCAAAATGAATTAGAGAAAGAAAATAAGTTCCTGAAATACAGTATATTGCTTATAATCCTGTGACCATAATTTAGAAAGGGCTCCAGAACAGAGTCTATTCACAAGAGATGAGGGAATGATATAGGGTTGTTCTCTTTGTCTTTCAGAGAAATCTACTTAATATTTCCTTCAGAGGGAAATCCTGTTGGGAAGTAAAATTTGGGACTCTTATGATGGCTTTAAGTAGGTTTGATCTCTTTCAACATATTCAGTATCCAAACAAGTGTCAGCATTTTTGTGGATCTAAGACTCCATGTTTTTTGAAATCTATATGATTCTGATATATAAAGAGAGTGTTTGTCAGGAACTTGAATTTAGTATAAGTGTTTCTAGGTTAAGGGCCAAACCGTAATTCCTAATGATACTGCTCTGTGTAAGGCCTAGAAACCATCAGAGCCAGTTATAATTATTAAGCTGGTAAAAGTCCTGCTGATTATTAAGGACCAGGTATTAACATTAACATATGCTGATTTGTCCTTTCTCTTGTTGATGTGATGTATTACATTCATTGATTTGATTATGTTGAACCACCCTTGTGTCCCTGGGATGAACCCCACTTGATCATGATGTATAATCTTTTTTATTTGCTGTGGATTCTATTTGCTAATATTTTGGTGAGGATTTTTGGATCTATGTTCATTAGTGATATTGGCCTGTAATTCTCTTTTTTGGTAGTGTCTTTGCCTGGTTTTGGTATCAAGGTGATGGTGGTTTATAGAATGAGTTTGAGAGTATTCCCTACATTTCAATCTTCTGAAAGAGTTTGAGAAGGACTGGTATGAGGTCTTCTTCGTATGTTTGGTAGAATTCCCCAGTGAAGCTGTCCGGTCCTGGACTTTTATTTGGAGGGAGGTTTCTTTTTATTGCTAATTCGACTTCGTTTCTAGTGATCAGTTTGTTCAAGTGGTCAGTTTCTTCTTGATTCAGTCTTGGTGGACTGTATGTTTCCAGAAATTTGTTCATCTCCTCTAGGTTATACATTTTGGTTCCATATAGTTTTTCATAATATTCTTGTATGATATTCTGTATTTCTATGTTATTTTTTTTGTAGTTTCTCCATTTTTCCTTTCTTATTTTGCTTATTTGTGCTCTCTCTTTTTTCTTCTTTGTGAGTTTTGCCAGAGGTTTGTCGATTTTATTTACTCTTTCAAAAAACCAGCTTTTGGTTTGATTGAATTTTTCTAATATTTTCAATGTCTATTTTATTTATTTCCTCCCTGATCTTTATTATTTCCTTCTCTCTGCTGCCTTTTGGGGCTTTTGCTCTTCTTTATCTAATTCTTTTAGCTGGTGGGTTAGATAGTTTATTTGAGATTTTTCTTATTTTTGAGGAAGACCTGTATCGCTACAAAATTCAATCGTAGCACTGCCTTTGCTGTGTCCCATAAATTTTGTGTGGTTGTGTTTTCATTTTGATTTGTCTAAAGGTATTTTTTTAACAATTTTTATTGATTTATAGTCATTTTACAATGTTGTGTCAAATTCCAGTGTAGAGCATAATTTTTCAGTTATACATGAATACGTATATATTCATTGCCACATTTTTTTCTCTGTGAGCTACCATAAGATCTTGTATAAATTTCCCTGTGCTATACAGTATAATATTGTTTATCTATTCTACAATTTTGAAATCCCAGTCTATCTCTTCCCACCCCCACCCCCTTGGCAACCACAAGTTTCTATTCTATGTCTATGAGTCTATTTCTGTTTTGTATTTATGCTTTTTTTTTTTTTTTTAGTATCCACATATGAGGGATCTCATATGGTATTTTTCTTTCTCTTTCTGGCTTACTTCACTCAGAATGACATTCTCCAGGAACATCCATCTTGATGCAAATTGTGTTATGTTGTCGGTTTTTATGGCTGAGTAGTATTCCATTGTATAAATATATCACCTCTTCTTTATCCAGTCATCTGCTGATGGACATTTAGGCTGTTTCCATGTCTTGGCTATTGTAAATAGTGCTGCTATGAACATTGGGGTGCAGGTGTCATTTTGAAGTAGTGTTCCTTCTGGATATATGCCCAGGAGCGGGATTCCTGGGTCATATGGTAAGTCTATTCCTAGTCTTTTGAGGAATCTCCATACGGTTTTCCACAGTGGCTGCACCAAACTGCATTCCCACCACCAGTGAAGGAGGGTTCCCTTTGTTCCACAGCCTCTCCAGCATTTGTCATTTGTGGATTTTTGAATGATGGCCATTCTGATTGATGTGAGGTGATACCTCATTGTAGTTTTGATTTGCATTTCTCTGATAATTAGTGATATTGAGCATTTTTTCATGTGCCTATTGATCATTTGTATGTCTTCCTTGGAGAATTGCTTGTTTAGGTCTTCTGCCCATTTTTGGATTGGGTTGTTTATTTTTTCTTATTGAGTCCTATGAGCTGCTTATATATTCTGGAGATCAAGCCTTTGTCGGTTTCATCTTTGGCAAAGATTTTCTCCCATTCTGTAGGTTGTCTTTTTGTTTTACTTATGGTTTCCTTCGGTGTGCAGAAGCTTGTAAGTTCCATTAAGTCCCATTTGTTTATTCTTGCTTTTATTTCTAATGCTTGAGTAGACTGCTCTAGGAGAACATTTTTGAGATGTGTGTCAGATAATGTTTTTCCTGTATTTTCCACTAGGAGCTTTATTGTATCTTGTCTTATGTTTATGTCTTTGATCCATTTTGAGTTGATTTTTGTGTATGGTATAAGGGAGTGTTCTAGCTTCTTTGTTTTACTTGCTGCTGTCCAGTTTTCCCAACACCATTTGCTGAAAAGATTGTCTTTATTCCATTGTATATTCTTGCCTCCTTTGTTGAAGATTAGTTGACCAATAGTTTGTGGGTTCGCAATCTACAGATTTAATGTAATCCCTAATAAATTACCCAGGACATATTTCACAGAACTAGAACAAATCATAATACAATTTATATGGAACCATCAAAGACCTAGAATTGTCAAAGCATTACCGAAGAGAAAGAAAGAGGCTGGAGAAATAACTCTCCCAGGCTTCAGACAATACTATAGAGCTACAGTCATCAAGACAGCATAGTATTGGTACAAAGACAGACATATGGACCAATGGAACAGAATGGAGAGCCCAGAAATGTCTCAAGGTATTTTTTAATTTCAACTTTGATTTCATCATTGACCCATTTTTTTTAATAGCATGTTGTTTACTCTCCATGCTTTCATTTTTTTCTCCATTGTTTCTCTGTAGTTGATTTCTAGTAATATACCAAAATCAGTTATATTTATATACAGTAACAATGAGCTATCAGAAAGAGAAATTAAGAAAACAATTTCATCAAAAAGAATGAAATACTAGGAATAAATCTAACTAAGAAGATAAAAGACTTGTACTCAGAAAACTATAAGACACTCATGATAGAGGTTTAGAATGACACATATGTAGAGATACACCATGTTTCTGAATTGGAAGAATATTGCTCAAGGCTATCTAAAGAATCAACGTAATCCCTATAAAAACCAAGGGCATTTTTCACAAAACTAGAACAAATAATACTAACTTTTGTATGGAAACACAAAATACCCAAATAAGCAAAGCAACCTTGAGAAAGAAAAAGAAAAGAATGCAGATAACATGCTCCCTGATTTCAGACTACACTACAAAATTACAGTAATTAAAACAATATGGTACTGTTATAAAAACAGATACATGAATCAATGGAACAGAATAGACAGCTCATACATAAAACTATATATTTATGGTCAATTAATTTATGACAAAGAGAGTATGAATACACAAAAGAGGAAAGACACTCTCTTTAGTCAGTGGTGCTGGGTAAACAAGACAGCTACATGTAAAAGAGTGAAATTAGAACATCGTTGCATATCATATATAAAAATAAATACAAAATGGATTAATGTAATTTATTGCTAAATGTAAGAAAAGAAACCAAGAAACTTCTAGGAGAAAACATAGCAGAACACTCTTTAACATAATCCTAGCAATGTTATTTTGGATCTGCCTCCTAAGATAAAGGAAACAAAAGCAAATCTAAACAAATGGGACCTAATTAAACTTAAAAGTTTTTGCACAGAAAAAGAAACCATCAACAAAAAGAAAAGACAACCTATGAATGGAAGAAAAATACAAATATATAAGCACACATAATGCACACACAAAAGGAGGGGCCAAGATGGCAGAGTAGAAGGATGCTCATAGCTCAAATTCTCCAACAAATACACCAAAACTCACATCCACGGATCACCCAGCCAACAAGAGCACCTGCTGAACTCCGACAGTACATTGCCCTATTCAAAAGACAAAGAATGTGGTAGGAGGAAAGGAAAAAAGAAAGAAGAAAAAGCAAAACATGCAGGACTAGTCCTGAGGGGAGGGAACAGCAAAGAAGGAATAGCATTCATTGGCTGAATCTCCCCATCTCCAACGGAGAGTTCAGCAGGACAGAAGGGGAAACTCTGAGCCTTGGATCTGTATGGAGCAGACCTTGACCAACAAAATTAAGTGAAATGGATACAGAGGGTCCCTGCAACCCCCAGCCCTAGAGGCAAAGTGGTAGGTGGGGGACAGGACAGGCTGACGGAGCTGGGCGGAGGACTGAGGCAGTTGCACCGAGGCAACCCCGGGGGACTGCAGTGTACTGTGTGCCATGGATGAGTGGGTACACAGGGCAAAACAACCTGGGTCCTCCATAAAACAACACGGCTGATGAGCCCTGGGGGGAAGGGTGCTAAAACCTCTCCCCACTGAGGTTTTGGAGAGAAGAGAGGCGGGGCTCAGCTACAGTCACCATATCCTCCAGAGCTTAGCACCCAGGTGAGATTGGGATTGAAACCTGAATCCATACCTAAGGGTTTAGCAGCCTCAAAGGCCAGGTAGAGTCTTGTTTACAGCCCAAGGCAGATAGGATCTTTCTGCCCTGGTACTTAAGAGAACTCACACAGCCAAGACAAACAAGGAGCTGAGTTTTGGCAAGCAACAAGGGAGAGGCTATTCCTCTGTCTTCCCAAAGCCCGCCTACAGAGTGCAGACCTGGGATGGAGCAGGCAGCTGCAGAGAGCAGGGGAGCGACCAGCGCTGGGAGAGGGCAGGTGGATGCTCACTTTCTTGGCAGGAGTGCAGCATCTGACCAGGGTACAGGGACGGGGCATGATATGCTTGCCCATGGGCACTGGGAGCAGCACAGATGAGGGGTGCCAACAGAGGGCCTCTGAAAGCAGCAAGCTAAGTCTTCAAAACAGGGTGAAGACCAAAAGATCTCTTGAGACTGGGATTTCAAAATCGAGAGAGCTTTCTGTCTTCACCCTGTTTTGCAAACTCAGCTTGCAGCTTTGATAAAATCATTAAGAGCACACAATCTCCACTAGAACACATCACATACCATTTTTTTAATCTGTTCTATTTTCTATTACCTTTTTAATTTTTACTTTTTAAACAATTGTATATGCTTCCAGTCTTAATCCCTTTTAAATTTTTAATATTTTTGTTATTATTTTAAAAAATACACCTCATTTCATTTTTATTTCTCTTGGTTATGATCTCTTGTTATTGATTATACACAGATTTCAAATACTGTATTTTGCTCATTTCTCCTTTTTTTTAAGGTTTTAAAAGATGACTCAAATCGATTGCTATTCTGATTCAACTTGCACTTCTATTATTGATTATAAACTGTTTTAAAATGTTTTTTTTTTAATTTTTTATTAATTTTTTTTAGAATTTTAAAATTCTCTCTCTCTTTTTTTTTAAGTTTTATTCCTGCATAGGCATTAGATAATTAAATAAATAAACTCCTAAAGGACCAAAATAGATAAATGATACTCCATAAGCCACAGTGCCAGAGAGATATGAGCAAGATGAAGAAGCAGAGGAACCACTTCCAATTAAAAGAGCAAGATAAATCTTCTGAAAGAACGATCAATGAAATAGACATTCATGAACTACTAGATCAAGATTTCATGAAAGCAGAGATCAAAGTACTGAAGGAACTAAAAGAGACAGTGATTAGAGATATAAAATATGCCAAAAATGAAATTGAAGCTATAAAGAAGAGCCAACTAGAATTGGTAAACTCATTTGATGAAATGAGAGCTGACCTAAAGGTGGTAGAAAGCAGACTAGATAATACAGAGGAATTCAGAAGTGACATAGAAGACAGGGCAACAGAAAGCACCCAATCAGAATAGCTGAGAGAAAAAACAATTAAAACAATGTAAGGGAACTATGGGATAATATAAAGCATATCAATCTACCCACAACAGGGTTTCCAGAATGGGAAGAAAGAACAAAGTGAATTGAAAAGGTATTTGAAGAACTCATGACTGAAAACCTCCCAAACTTAAAGAAGCAATCAGATATCCAAGTACAGGAAGCTCAGAGGGTCCCAAACAGGAAGAACCCAAACAGACCCAGACCAAGACATATCATAATCAAGATTGCCAGAGTCAAGGATAAAGAAATAATCCTACAGGCAGCAAGAGAAAAACAAAGAGTGAGTTACAAGGGAAAACCCATAAGGCTTTCAGCTGATTTCTCTACACAAACACCACAAGCCAGATGGGAGTGGCAAGAGATATTCAAACTCCTGAATGAAGAAAATATGCAGCCTAGGATACTTTATCCAGCAAGGTTATTTTTTAGGATAGAAGGAGAGATAAAGAATTTCACAGACAAGCAAAAACTAAAAGAATTTAACAAGACTAAACCCATGCTAAAAGAAATATTGAAAGGCCTACTCTAAATATAAAAGGAGCAGGATGCTACAGAAATGAGAAACTCATAAATGAAAAGGTGGTAACTAACCTGAATTACAAATAGAATAAAAACGAAATTGTAAAAGAAGACATCTAAATCATTAAGAGTGGAAGAGGTAAGCAAGAAAATATAGAGTACTTTTTTTCTTTATTTTTTAAAATTTTTGTTCTCAGTAGGATGGGTTTGAGCTTATATCACTATCTGTTTAATACAAACAGTCATAGTAATGGGTTAATAGGCTTACAATAAAGGGTAACCACAAGCCAAAAACTTACAAGAGAGTCACAAAAACTAAATAAAATCCAAGATATTACAAAGGAAATTTACCAAACCACAAAAGGAAGAAGAAAGGAACAAAGAGGAAATACCAAATCAACTGCAAAAAAAAAGTTCAAAATGGCAGTGAACACACGCCTATCATTAATTACTGTAAATGTTAATACACTAAATGCTCCAGTCAAAAGACATAGAGTGGCAGACTGGATAATAAAGCAAGAACCTTCAATATGCTGCATACAATAGACCCACTTTAGGGAGAAGGACACATATATATTGAGAGTGAAGGGATGGAAATGGAGATTCCATGCTAATGGAAAAGCCAAAAAAGCAGGTGTAGCAGTACTGACTCCAGACAAAATAGACTTTAAAACAAAGGCCATAAAGAATGATAAAAAAGAACATTTTATAATGATTAAAGGAGTAATACAAGATGAGGATATTACAGTCGTTAATATATATGCATCCAATATAGGAGCACCTAAGTACATAAAACAATTACTAACAGAGATAAAGGTGGGTATTGATAGGAATATAATCCTTGTTGGAGATTTTAACACCATATTAACATCACTAGACAGATCTTCCAGACAGAAAATAAATAATGCAACAGAGAGATTAAATGATACAATAGAAAAATTAGATTTGGGGGATATTTTCAGAGCATTACACACCCCATAAAAGGATACACATTCCTTTCAAGTGCACATGGAAAATTTTCTAGGATTGGTCATGTACTTGGGCACAAAAGAAGCCTCAACAATTAAAGGAAGATAGAAATTATCTCAAGCATCTTTACTGACCACAATGACGTGAAGCTAGAAATCAACTACAGAGAAACAAAGGAGAAAATAAAGAAAGCATGGAGATTAAACAGCTTGCTATTAAAAAAACGGTGTGTCATTGATGAATACAAAGTTGAAATTAAAAATAATTTGAGACAAATGAAAATGAGAGCACAACCACACTAAATTTATGGGATGCGGCAAAGGCAGTGCTGAGAGGGAAGTTTATAGCAATATAGGCCTTCCTCAAAAATGAAGAACAATCTCGAATAAACAATCTAACCCACCAGCTAAAAGAATTAGAAAAAGAAAAGCAAAAGCCCCAAAGGCAGCAGAAAGAAGAAAATAATAAAGATAAGGGAGGAAATAAACAAAATAGAGATTAAAAAACAATAGAAAAAATGAATCAAATCAGAAACTGATTTTTGAAAAAGTAAATAAAATCCTAAAAACCGTCTGGACAAACTCACAAGGAAGAAAAAATAGAGAGCACAAATAAGCAAAATAAGAAAAGAAAATTGAGAAATTACAGCAAGTAACATAGAAATATAGAATATCATACAGGAATATTATGAAAAACTATATGGAACCAAAATGGATAACCTAGAGGAGATGGACAAATTTCTGGAAACATACAGTCCACCAAGACTGAACCAAGAAGAAACTGACCACTTGAACAAACCAATAACTAGAAATGAAATTGAATTAGCATAAAAAATCTCCCTGCAAATAAAAGTACTGGACCCGACGGCTACACCAAGGAATTCTACCAAACATACAAAGAAGAACTCATACCAGTCCTTCTCAAACTCTTTGAGAAAACTGAAAAGGTGGGAATAGTCACAGACTCATTCTATAAGCCACCATCACCCTGATAGCAAAACCAGGCAAAGACACCACAAGAAAAGAGAATTACAGGCCAGTATCACTAATGAACATAGATGCAAAAATCCTTCCCAAAATATTAGCAAAGAATCCAACAGCACATAAAAAAAGATTATATGTCATGATCAAGAGGGGTTCATTCCAGGGACACAGGGGTGGTTCAACATACACATTAATCAATGTAATACATCACATCAACTAGAGGAAGGATGAAAATCACATGATCATCTCAATAGATGCAGAAAAAGCATTTGATAAAATTCAACACCCATTTATGGTAAAAACTCTCTCCAAAGTGGGTATAGAGGGAACATATCTCAACATAATAAAAGCTATATGTGACAAACCTACAGCCAGCATAGTACTCAATGGTGAAAAACTCAAAAGCTTCCCACTAAAATCTGGAACAAGGCTGCCCACTATCACCACCCTTATTCCACATAGTCTTGGAAGTCCTATCCACAGCAATCAGGCAAGAGAGAGAAATAAAAGGGATCCAAATTGGAAAAGAAGAGGTAAGTGTCACTATATATAGATGACATTAAACTACATGTAGAAAACCCTAAAAGGTCCACACAAAAACTTCTAGAACTGATTGAAGAATTCAGCAAGGTAGAAGGTGACAAGATTTAACGTTCAAAAATCAGTTTC
Organism: Camelus ferus; assembly: GCF_009834535.1. NCBI lineage: Eukaryota > Metazoa > Chordata > Mammalia > Artiodactyla > Camelidae > Camelus > Camelus ferus. The sequence goes on from NC_045732.1 coordinate 51,357,214, forward strand.
ATTTCTTTACACTAACGATGAATCAACAGAAAAAGAAAGTAAAGAAACAATCCCCTTTAAAATAGCACCCAACATAATAAAATATCTAGGAATAAATCTATCCAAGGAGGTGAAAGACTTAAACATGGAAAACTATAAAACACTGATTAAGGAAACTAAAGAAGACTTTAAAAAATGGAAAGATATCCCATGCTCCTGGATTGGAAGCATCAATATTGTTAAAATGGTCACACTGTCCAAGGCAATCTACAGATTTAATGCAATCCCTATCAAATGACCCAGGGCATATTCCACAGAACTAGAACAAATCATAATACAATTTATATGGAACCACAAAAGAGCTAGAATTTCCAAAGCATTATGAAGAAAAAGAAAGAGGCTTGAATAATAACTCGCCCAGACTTCAGACAATACTATAGAGCTACAGTCATCAAGACAGCATGGTATTTGTACAAAAACAGGCATATAGCCCAATCGAATAGAATAGAGAGCCTAGAAATGAACCCACAAACTTTTGGTCAACTCATCTTCGACAAAGGAGGCAAGAATATACAATGGAGTTAAGACAGTCTCTTCAGCAAATGGTGTTGGGAAAACTGGACAGCAGCATGTAAAACAATGAAGCTAGAACACTCCCTTACACCATATACAAAAATCAACTCAAAATGGATTAAAGACTTAAACATAAGACAAGATACAGTAAACCTCCTAGAGGAAAACATAGGCAAAACATTATCTGACATACATCTCAAAAATTTTCTCCTAGAAGAAATAAAAGCAAGAATAAACAAATGGGACCTAATGAAACTTACAAGCTTCTGCACAGCAAAGGAAACCATAAGTAAAACAAAGAGACAACCTATGGAATGGGAGAAAATTTTTGCAAATTATGAAACCAACAAAGGCTTGATCTCCAGAATATTGAAGCAGCTCATATGACTTAATAAAAAAAAAAAAACCCAATCCAAAAATGGGCAGAAGACCTAAACAAGCAATTCTCCAAGGAAGACACACAAATGATCAATAGGCACATGAAAAACTGCTCAATGTCACTAATTATCAGAGAAATGCAAATCAAAACTACAATGAGGTATCACCTCACATCAATCAGAATGGCCATCATTCAAAAATCCACAAATGACAAATGCTGGAGGGGCTGTGGAACAAAGGGAACCCTCCTACACTGGTGGTGGGAATGCAGTTTGGTGCAGCCACTGTGGAAAACAGTGTGGAGATTCCTCAAAAGACTAGGAATAGACTTACCATATGACCCAGGAATTCCGCTCCTGGGCATATATCCAGAAGGAATCCTACTTTAAGATTACACCTGCACCCCAATGTTCATAGCAGCACTATTTACAATAGCCTAGACATGGAAACAGCCTAAATGTCCATCAGTGGATGACTGGATAAAGAAGAGGTGGTATATTTATACAATGGAATACTACTCAGTCATAAAAATGACAACCTAATGCCATTTGCACTGACATGGATGTTCCTGGAGAATGTCATTCTAAGTGAAGTAAGCCAGAAAGAGAAAGAAAAATACCATATGGGATCACTCATATATGTAATTTAAAAAAAAAGAAAGAACATAAATACAAAACAGAAACATTCTCATAGACGTAGAATAGAAACTTGTGGTTGCCAAGTGGGAAGGATTGTGAATGGACAGACTGGGATTTGAAAATTTGTAGATACTGACAGCTATATGCAGAATAGATAAACAAGATTATAGTGTATATCACAGGGAAATATATAGAAGATCTTATGGTAGATTACAACACACAAAAAAGAATATATGTATGTTCATGTATAACTAAAAAATTGTGCTCTACACTGGAATTTGGCACAATGTTGTACAATGACTATAAGTCAGTTAAAAAAAGTTTAAAAACTAGAGAAAAAATGCACACACATAATAGAATATTAAACAGCCATTGGAAAAGAATGATATTTTTGCCATTTGTGACAACACTGGTGGACCTGGATTGTATTATGCTTGGTGAATTAATTTAGACAGAGAAAGATAAACATTGTATGTGTTCTCTTATATGTAAAATCTAAAAATAAAACAACAAATTAATATACCAAAACAGAAACAGACTCTTAGGTATAGAAATAAACTATTGGTTCCCAGAAGGGAGAAGTATGGGTAGAAAGGCAAACTTAGGGAATGGAAAGAAGTAAAATCTACTAGGTATAAAATAAACTAGAAAGAAGAATGGTATGTACATTACAGTGAATATAACCAATATTTTACAGTAGCTTTCAATGGAGCATAATCTGTAAAAATATTTTATCATTTTTTGTACAGCTGAAACTAATATAACACTGTAAACCAACTACAATTCAAAAGAAAATAAAGTGAAATAAAACGGTACATTCATTTTGGAAAACATTTTGTTTAGTTGTTTAAAAACTAAACATATTGGTGGAGGTGCCAAAATGACAGAATAGAGAGATTCACAGCTCACCTTTTCCCACAAATACACCAAGAATTACATTTACAGACCCTTTGAATCACACAGAACACCTACTGAATTCTGTCAGAGTGTCTATCACTTTGAAATACAGGGGTTTTCTTACAAACTCCAGTAAGAGAAAAAAAGAAATAGAAACTTGGTGCAGCTTCAGTCCTGCAGGGAGGGAGTGGCAAAAGAAGAAAGGCACCCTCATGCAGAGACACCCCTTCTACAGCCAGGAGGTCAACAGGGAAAGAAGTGGAGATTCCAAGGCTAAGAGGAGAAAGTGGCAGCAGCTTGGCAGACAGAACAAAGAGAAACTGGCACAGAGGTTCCCTGTGATCCCCAGCCCTAGATGCAAATGAGCAGGGACAAGCCAGACTGGATGCTGGAGATTTGTGACAAGCCCAGGGAGAGGGCTAAGGCCCACTGCAGAGAGGCAGCCTCAGAGAACTGGAGGGCAGTGTGAGCTCTTGCTGGGTATTTGTGTGGAATAGAACAGCATGGGACCCCCATAAAAAAGCATCACTGTTGGTGTGTATTGGGGAGAGGGGTGCAATGCAGCCACACCATATCCTTTGTCTCTGCTTGGCTCCACTGTTGGTGTGTTCTCTTGAGAAGAGAGGTAGGGCTCAATCATAGCCAACACTGCTGCAAAGAGTCGAGGCTGGAAGCTGAATCCACACCAGGGGCTCTGCAACTTCAAAGGCTGGACTAAGATTTCTTTACAGCCCCAGGCAGAGAGGGTTGGTTTTGCTCCACTGGCTCCTTTATGAGCCTACAACTCTAAGACAAGCAGGTAGTGAGCAGATTTCTGGCACACAGCAGGGGCTAGTACGGGTATTTAAAACAGGCTGGCATACCATACAGTATGCAGAGGCAGAGTGGGGGTCTGCATTGACCCTGTGGTGCACCAAGAATTCAGGTGTGTGACCGCATCTCACTATGGTGGGTCCTAGCACCTGACATTGGTAAGTCAACACTGGCGGTTTCAGGGTCCCAGAGCCTGCAGGACACCAAAGCAGGTGGCTGGCATTCCTTCAGCTAAGGAGGGGACAAAGGCAGCATCAACAAAGAGTTCTCTGTAAGCCTGCATAACAAGTGACAGACAATACCACAGAGGGCACTTCCTAGTGGACATCTCCTGCAGAGGTATACTCAGTGACTCTTCTTCCCAGCTGAAGCACTCCAACTGCCTAGCACACACTGCAGGTCAGAAATGGGTCTAGAAGGCTCTACCCCAATAACAGGGGAGCAGACCTGGCCCACAAGGCTATGACAACCACAGAACAAAAAAGGAGGCCCCACTCAGCAACAACAATCAGGGCAGGCTCTGATCACCATGATACCAACCACACCCACAATTAAAGGGATAACACCCAACACACACATAAGAAACATGTGGGAACCATCTATACTAAAAACAGCCATTGCAACAAAACTTTTAGATATATACAATTTACACAGGAATGCTCCCAATTTAAAAACAAACAATCAAACAAATAAACAAGACCTCCAAGACCACAGTAAATACCTGATACTCCTAAATCCATAGATCCATAGAAATATAAGTAAAATGTAGAAGCAAGGGAACAACTGCCAATTAAAAGAACAAGAGAAGTCCCTGAAAGAATGAACAATGAGACAGACCTCAACACTATACTAGATCATGACTTCAAAAAGGTGATAAAAGCACTGAAGGAAATGAAAAAATCTATGAATAGAGACAGAGATAAATAATAATTAAAATAATTAAAGGGATTCAAATTGGAAGACAAGAGGTAAAATTGTCTTTATATGCAGGTGGAATGATACTATATAGAGAAAACCCTAAAAGCTTTGCACAAAAATTACTAGAGCTAATAAAATAATTCAGCAAGGTAACAAGATACAAGATTAACATAGAGAAATCAGTAGCATTTCTTTACATTAACAAGGAAATATCATAAAAAAGAAAATGAATAAACACTCCTTTTTAAAATTACATCCCCCAAAATAAAATAATTAGGAAGAAATCTGACCAAGGAAGTGAAAAACTTATAAAAAATATTGACTAAAGAAAATAAAGATGACATAAAGAAATAGAAAGATATTCCATGTTCTTCAGATTGGAAGAATTAATATTGTTAAAATGGCCGTACTACCCAAAACAATCTACAGATTTAATGCCATCCCTATCAATTTGCCCAGAACAGTTTTCACAGAACTAGAACAAATAATCTTAAAGTTTATATGGAATCACAAAAGATCAAGAAGTGCCAAAGCACTGCTGAAGAAAAAGAATGAAGCTGGAGGAATAACCCTCCCAGACTTCAGACGATACTACAGAGCTGCAGTAATCAAAGCAGCAACTATCATATTGGCACAAAAACAGACATATGGATCAATAGAACAGAATAGAGAGCTCAGAAATAAACCCACAGACCTATTGTCAATTAATCTTTCACAAAGGAGGCAAGAATACACAGTGGAGAAAAGACAGTCTCTTCAGCAAGTGCCGTTGGGAAAACTGGATAGCAGCATGTACATCAATGAAGTTAGAACACTCCCTCACACCAAACACAAAAATAACCTCAAAATGGCTTGAACATAAGACAAGACATTATCAACCTCTTAGGAGAAAACATAGGCAAAAAATTATCTGACATAAATCTCAGCAATGTTCTCCTAGGGCAGTCTACCGAGGCAATAGTAATAAGAGCAAAAATAAACAAATGGGCCTACTTCAACTTACAAGATTTTACATAGCAAAGGAAACCATAAGCAAAACAAAAAGACAACTGACGGAATGGGAGAAAATATTTGCCAAAGATGAGACTGACAAAGGCTTAATTTCCAGAATATATAAACAACTCATACAAGTTAATAAGAAAAAACAACCCCAACCTAATCCAAACAGTGGGCAGAAGACATAAATAAGTAATTCTCCAATGAAGACATACAAATGGCCAATAGGCACATGAAAAAATGCTTAATATTGCTAATTACCAGAGAAATGCAAATCAAAACTACAATGCGGTATCCCCTCACACCAGTCAGAATGGCCATGATTCAAAAGTCCACAAATGATAAATGCTGGAGAGGGTGTGGAGGAAAGGGAACCTTCCTACATTGTTTAAAGGAATGTAGTTTTTTGCAGCTGTTATGGAAAACAGTATGGAGATTCCTTAAAAGACTAAAAATAGACTTACCATAGGATTCAACAATCCCACTCCTGGACATATATCCAGAAACTACTAATTTGAAAAGATACATGCAGACCAGTGTTCATAGAAGCACTATTTACAATAGCCATGACATGGAAACAACTGAAATGTCCATCAACAGATGACTGGATAAAGAAGTTGTGGTATATTTACACAATGGAATACTACTCAGTCATAAAAATGAATAAAATAATGCCATTTTAAGCAATATGGATGGACCTGGAGATTGGCATTCTAAGTGAAGTAAACCAGAAAAGAAAGGAAAATACCATATGATATCACTTGTATGTGGAATCTAAAACAAAGAAACAAATAAACAAGTGGACTTATCTACAAAACAGAAACAGACTCAGACATAAAAAAAAAAATATGGTTACCAGGGCTGGAAAGAGATGGGAAGGAATAAATTGGGAGTTTAAGATTTGCAGAAACTAACTAATATATATAAAGTAGATAAACAACAAATTTATACTGTATAGCACAGTGACCTATATTCAATATCTTATAGTAACTTATGGTGAAAAAGATATGAAAATGAATATATGTATGTTCATGTATGACTGAAACGTTATGCTGTACACCAGAAATTGATGCAAAATTGTAAATTGACTATACTTCAATAAAATATATATTTAAAAAGATAAAATCTAAATATACACTTTCTACACAACCTAGTGATTGCACACCTATACCTTTATCCCAGAAAAATAAAACTTTACACCCACACAATCCTCTGCACACAAATGTTTATAGCAGGCATTTAAAGTAGCCCAAAATTGTGAATGACACAAACGTTTTACAATAAATTAATGGTTAAAGTATGGTACACCTGTATGGAATGCTAAAAAAGAACAAATTATTTACAAATGAATCACTTGACTGATTCCTAAGGGCATTATGTTGAATGAAAAAAATACACACACATAATATATTCAAATTTAGAAAATCATAGTGATGGAAGAAATTTAATGGTTGCCAAAAATTGAGACTATAGGGGTAAGGAGAGGAGGAGAATAAATTTAGTGGAACTATAAAGGTGTAGGAAAAAGAGATCTTCATAATTATAGAGTCATTCAGTATCTTGATTGTGATGGAAGTTATATAAATCTACACATATGGAAAATGGTATAAAATTATGCACACACATTGCCCCAATTTTTATTTCCTAATTTGATATTGTACTATACAGCTAAGTAAGATGTAACCATTGGGAAGAACTTGTCAAAGTGTACATAAAACCTCTCAATAGTATATTTGCAAATTCCTAAGAATCTATAATTATTTAAAAATAGAAAGTTAATATAAATTTAATACTATAGTTTTTCAAAGATAAATAAAATGCTCCTACTGGAACTTTTATTCATTCTCATTTTAATTAGTATATAGTGGTTGTCAATTGTACACAAATGCTTTAAATTAAACAGTTTGGGTGAGTTTTTTTTAAAATAAGGAATTAAATAATACTTATTCCATTAAATTGTCTTATATGCACTTTTTATGTTACTAGTATTTGCTAAAATAATAAGTAGCAGATATTCCTATACACTACTGATGGAAGTTAAAATGAATAGTACATTTTAGAGAAAAATTTGTCAACATGTATCAAAAACTTCTATATTTTTTGTATTACTTGATTCAGATTTTATTTCTAGGAATTTGTGGGTCCCACACCTGTTTGCTCACCAGCCCTGAAGCCTTAATAGATCTTCTCTAGTCCCCATATGGGCCACCAAAATGTTGACTAAAACACCAAAAAGATGAGATAACAACTGTTGACGTGAAGAAAGTGGAACAATTGTGCACTGTTGATGGTAATGGAAATTGGTATAGCCTCTATGCTAAATAGCATGGAGTTTCCTCAAATAATTAAAAATAGAGCTACCATATGCTTCAGCCATTCCACCTTTGGGTATTTACCTAAGAAATTGAAATTGAAAGCTCAAACAGATATTTACATTCTTATGTTCATTGCAGCAATATTCACAATAGCCAAAATATGGAAACAACCTAAGTGTCTGTCAACATATAGAGATGTAATTGTGTATATACATGTATATAAAATAACATATATATTAAATACACAATATTTCTTCGTATATAAGGAATATTATTCAGCATAAGAAAGAAGCTTGATGGCATTTTTGATGAAGCTTGAGGGCATTATGCTAAGCAAATGTTAGATAAATATACATACTGTATGATATCACTTATATGTTTAATCTAAAAAAATCTGAACTCAGATAAACAGAGAGTTGAGTGCTGGCTACCAAGTGCTTGGGAGTCAGGTAAATGGGGAGGTCATTGTTGAAAAGGTACAAACTTTCAGGTATAAGATTGAAAATCTCTGAGTATCTAATGTACATCATGGTGGTTATAGCTATTAATACTGTATTATGTTCAAAAAGGTTGCTGAAAGAGTTAATTTTAATGTTCTCACCACAAAAGAAAAGAAACGATAACTATGTTGGGGAAGGAAGTGTTAGTTAATGGCATATTGATAATCATTTTGCAATGCATAAATATATCAAATCAACATGTTGTACATCTTAAACTTAAACAATGTTATATGTCAATTATATCCTAATTAAATGGGGGAAATAGACTAAAGCTCTAGACAGGAAAATAATTGAAAATGGCTATACTATAATATAAATTAAAATAATATGCAAATTTTTACTCAGTCAATATTATAAAAAAAGTATTTATTCAACAAATGATAAATAACAGAATACCATTAATCTTCACTAAGAAATTAGTGACACCCTTAGCTATTAACATCATCTTCCCCAACACTTATTATTTTCTGTGTTTGTTATTACTACTACTACTTCTATTACTACTACTGCTGCTGCTGCTGCTGCTTCTACTACTACTACTATTGCCATACTAGTGGTATAAAGTATTTCATTATAGTTTTGATTTGTATTTCCCTGATGGCTATTGATGTTGAGAATTATTTCATGTACTTGTTGGTCATTTGTATATCTTCTTTGGAGAAATGTCTATTGAGAACATTTGTCAACTTTAAACTGGATTATCTCTCCATATTACTGAGTTGTAAGAGTTTGCTATATATTGTGAATACAAGTACCTCATCAGATATGCTTTGCAAATGGTTTCTCCCATTCTGTGGATTATTTTTCCCTCTCTTGTTAGTATCCTTAAATTCAGAGAATTTTTCACGTTTGATGAAGTCCAATTATCTATTTTCTTGCTATCACTTGGATTTTAAGTGTCATACATAAGAATCCGAATCCAAGATCATGAAAATTTACTTCGATGCTTTCTTCTAAGCAGTGTCTTAGCTTTTAATTTAGGTCTTCGATCGATTTGAAATTTGTATGATCCAAGTTGTCCCCACACAATTTACTGAATACCATTTTTTCCATCATCGAATGGTCTTGGCAACCTTGTCAAAAATCAGTTGACAATAGGCATGATTTTTGTGTGTGTGCACAGCATAATGTTTCAGTCATACATATAAATACATATATTCATTTTCATATTATTTTTCATTATACATTACTACAAGATATTAAATATAGTTCCATGTGCTATACAGAAGAGATTTGGATTTTATCTATTTTATATATAGTAGATAACATATGCAAATCTTAGACATGAGATTTTATTTCTGGGCACTCAATTTTATTCTATTGATCTATATGTCAATTCCTATTCCAGTACCACATGGTTTTGGTTCCTTTAGTTTTCTTATGTTATTGTAAATGGAATTGTTTTCCTAATTTTATTTTTTGTATTTTTTATTGTTCATTGCTAGAGTATAGAAATATGGATTATTTCATGTTCATTTTGTATTCTGTAACTTTGCTGAATCCAGATAATAGCTCTAATAGATTTTATTTTCGGTAAATTCTTTAGGATTTTCTATATATAAGGTTATGCCATCTGAAAATATAGTTTCATTTCTGCCTTCTCAATTTAATTTTATTTTGTATATTTCCCTTGTGTACTTGTTCTGGATAAAATACCCAGCACAATATTGAATGAAGGAAGCAAAAATGACATTTTTGTGTTATTTCTGTTCTTAGAGGGAAATCTTCCAGTCTTTCTAATTAAGTATAATGTTAGCTGTGGATTTACCAATGGCCTTTTTCATGTTAAAGAAATTTCCTATTATTCCTAATTTGTTGAGTTTTTTAAATTAAGATATGATTGACATATAACATTATGCTAGTTTCAGTTGTATAACATAATGATAAATATCTGTATACATTGCAAATTATCACCATTATAAGTCTAGTTAATATCTATCATCACACATAGTTACTTTTTTTGTGATGAGAACATTTAAGATTTGCTCTTTTGGCAACTATAAATATATAATATATTATTATTAACTGTAGCCACCATACAATATATTACATCCCCATGACCTATTTATTTTATACCTGGAGGTTTGTACCTTTTGACTCCTTTCACCCATTTTGCCTACTCCTATATCTCACCTCTGTAAATCACCAATCAGTTTTCTGCATCTATGAGGTTTTTTTTTTAAGAAACCACAATTAGAATTCCAGTCAAGTTGGCAGAGTAGTAGGAACACGAACTTGTCTATCCTCACAACCACAAAAAAAACTCACAATGACTTCTGAATCGCCATTGAGAAAAAAGACTGGAGCCTAGCAAAAAAGATCTGATTCAATAGGAAACATTGAGACATAACCAGAATAGGAAGGTAGGAGGAGTATGCTCATGATAATGGTTGGGCCCCATACCACCCGGGTGGGCAAGTCACAAGCTGGAGAGCAATTAAGTCACAGAGGTGCTCCCACAGGAGTGAAAATTCTGAACCCTACATCAAGCTCATAAGACAAGAGTTCCAGCAGTGGGAGGAGGAGATCCCAAGATACCTGGTTTTGAAAGCTTAACTTCAGAAGCCCCACAGGACAGGGGGAGACAGAGACTTAATTCTCTAGGAAAGCGTGCATGGAACATCATGTGCACAAGGTCCAGGGGCAGAGACAGTGATTGCATAGGAACCTGGGCCATACCTGCCTGCTTGTTTCTGAAGTTCTCCTGGGGAGTAAGGGGACTGCTGCAGCTCAACCAGAGGACATAAAAGCTCGTGGCAAACATTCTGACAGTGTTCATCTACATAAGCTTCCTTGGAGGCTGATGCCTTGATTGGATCAACAATACTAAGACCTAGCCCCACCCAACAGCCTCTAGGCTTAAGGGCTGGGAACCCTCAGGCCAAACAACATAGTGAGTAGAAACACATCACCCATCAGTAGACTTTCTGAGCCAACCAATACCTATAGGCAGGGCCCTACCAACCAAAAGTCCAGGCCAAGCTCCACCTAGCAGTGGGCAGACACTGACCCCTCCTGCCAGGAAACCTACATAAGCCTCTAGACCAGCTTCATCCACCAGGGGGCAGATACCAGAAATAAGAAAACAATAGTCTCAAGCCTGTTGAAGGAATCCACAAACACAGGCCAGACTCTACACTGGGACCAGCTCAACCCTGTCCCTTGGGTGACAAGAGAGGAGTGTACTGCTGGGGCACATAAGATGTCTTCCACAGAGGGCCACTTATCCAAAGTCGAGAATCATAATTAGCCCATCTAAAAACACAAAGAGAAAGACAGACAAAATGAGGAAACAGGAATATCTTTCAGGACAAGGCACAAGATAAAATCACAGAAGGGGTCCCAGAAAATGAAGAAAGGGAGAAAGGACCTGAGAAATTGTTGAAGAGATACTGAAAACTTTCCAAACTTGGGAAAGGAAATAGTCACCCAAGTCCAGGAATCTCAGAGATTGCCACACAGGGTCAACCCAAAGAGGAATACACCAAGTCATATACTAATCAAATTCACAAAAACTAAAGCAGAAGACCTAAACAAGCAATTCTCCAAGGAAGACATACAAATGATCAATAGGCACATGAAAAAATCCTCAATATCACTAATTATCAGAGAAATGCAAATCAAAACTACAATGAGGTATCACCTCACACCAGTCAGAATGGCCATCATTCAAAAATCCACAAATGACAAATGCTGGAGAGGCTGTGGAGAAAGGGGAACCCTCCTTCACCGCTGGTGGGAATGCAGTTTGGTGCAGCCACTGTGGAAAACTGTATGGAGATTCCTCAAAAGACTAGGAATAGACTTACCATATGACCCAGGAATTCCGCTCCTGGGCATATATCCAGAAGGAACCCTACTTCAGGAAGACACCTGCACCCCAATGTTCATAGCAGCATTATTTATAATAGCCAAGACATGGAAACAGCCTAAATGTCCATCAACAGATGACTGGATAAAGAAGAGGTGGTATATTTATACAATGGAATATTACTCAGCCATAAAAACTGACAACATAACGCCATTTGCAGCAACATGGATGCTCCTGGAGAATGTCATTCTAAGTGAAGTAAGCCAGAAAGAGAATGAAAAATACCATATGAGATCGCTCATATGTGGAATCTAAAAAACAAACAAACAAAAAACACAAACAAACAAAGCATAAATACAAAACAGAAACAGACTCATAGACATAGAATACAAAATTGTGTTTGCCAAGGGGGTGGGGGGTGGGAAGAGATAGACTGGGATTTCAAAATTGTAGAATAGATAAACAAGATTATACTGTATAGCACAGGGTAATATACACAAGATCTTATGGTAGCTCACAGAGAAAATATGTGACAATGAATATATATATGTTCATGTATAACTGAAAAATTGTGCTCTACACTGGAATTTGACACAACATTGTAAAATGATTATAAATCAATAAAAAATGTTAAAAAAATAAAAAAGAATGGAAAGGGATGGAAAAAGATATTCCATGCAAATGGAAACCAAAAGGAAGCTGGAGTAGCAATATTTATAACACACAAAATAGATTTTAAAATAAAGACTATTACAAGAGACAAAGAAGGGCACTACATAAACATTTAGGGATCAATCCAAGAAGGATGCAACAATTGTAAATATATATGCACCCATCACATGAGCACCTCAATATATAAGGCAACTTTTAACAGGCATAAAAGGAAAATTTGACAATAACACAGTAACAGTGGGGGAACTTAACAACCCACTTACACCAAGGGACAGATCATCCAGATAGAAAATCAAGAAGGAAATGCAGGCCCTAAATAACACATTAGACTGGATGGACCTAATTGATATCTATAGAGAATTCTACCCAAAACCAACAAAATACACATTCTTCTAAGGTGCATCTGTAAAATTCTCCAGAATTGATCACATGTTGGCCCACAAAGTGAGCCTCAGTGAATTTAAGAAAATTGAAATCATACCAAGCACCTTTTCAGACCACAGTGTTATTAGGTTAGTAATCAACTACAGAAAATAACTGCAAACACATGGAGGCTAAACAATGTGCTACTACACAACCAGTGGGTCACAGAAGAAATCAAAGATGAAATAAAAAAATACCTTGAGACAAATGAAAAGAAAAACACAACAATCCAAAACCTCTGGGATGCAGCAAAAGCAGTTCTTAGAGGGAAGTTTATAGTGACACAAGCATACCTCAGGAAACAAGAAAATTCTCAAGTAAACAATCTAACCTTACACCTCAAGCAGCTGGAGTAAAAAGAACAAACAATCCCCAAAGTTAGTAGAAGAAAAGAAATAAAGATTAGAGCAGAAATAAATTAAATAGAAACCCCCCAAAAATCAATGAAACTAAAAGCTGGTTCTTTGAAAAGATAAACAAAATTGATAAGCCTTTAGTCAGACTCATCAAGTAAAAAAAAAAAAAAAAAGGGAGAGGGCCCAAATTATTAAAATCAGAAATGAAAATGGAGAAGTTACAATTGACACCACAGAAATACAAGGGATCATAAGAGGATACTATGAGCAACTATACACCAACAAAAACAACAATGCAGAAGAAATGGACAATTTCTTAGGAAGGTGCAATTTGCCAAGACTAACCAGGAAGAAATAGACAATATGAATAGACCAATTACCAGTAGTGAAATTGAATCAGTAATTAAACCCTCCCAACAAACTAAAGTCCAGGACCCAGACGGTTTCACAGGTGAGTTCTACCAAACATTTAGAGAAGAGTTAACACCTATCCTTCTGAAACTATTCCAAAAAATTGCCAAGGAAGGAGCACTTCCAAACTCATTCTATTAGGCAATCATCACCCTGATACCAAAACCAGAAAAGGATATCACAACAAAAGAAAATTACAGGCCAATAACACTTATAAATATAGATGCAAAAATCCTTAAAAAAATACTAGCAAATTGACTCCAACAATGCACTAAAAGGATCATACACCATGATCAAGTGGGATTTATTCCAGGGATGCAGGGATTTATCAATATATGCAAATGAATCAGTTTGATACACCACATTAACACACTGAAGAATAAAAACCATATGATACTCTCAATAGATGCAGGAAAAAGCTTTTGATAAAATTCAACATTCATTTATGATCAAAACTCTCCAGAAAGTGGGCATAGATGGAACATACCTCAACATAATAAAGGCAATATATGACAAACCTACAGCTAACATCATACTTAATTTGGAAAATCTGAAAGCATTCCCTCTAAGATCAGGAAAAAGACAAGTATGCCCACTCTCACCACTTTTATTCAACATAGTTTTGGTAGTCTTAGCCATAGCACTCAGAGAAGAAAAAAAAATAAAAGTAATCCAAATTGGAAACGAAGAAATAAAACTGTCACTGTTTGCAGATGACATGATACCATACATAGAAAATGCTAAAAAAGCAACCAGAAAACTACTAGAACTCATCAATGAATATAGTAAAGTTGCAGGATACAAAATCAATATACAGAAATCAGTTGCATTTCTATACATTAACAATGAAATAGCAGAAAGGGAAATTAAGGAAATGATATAATTTATCATCATGCCAAAAAGGATAAAATACCTAGGAATAAACCTACCCAAGGAGGCAAAAGACCTGTATGCCAAAAACTATAAGACACTGATGAAGGAAATTGAAGGCGTCATAAGCAAATGGAAAGATATACCGTGTTCTTGGATTGGAAGAATCAATATTGTTAAAATGACCATACTGCCCAAGGCAATTTACAGATCCGATGCAGTCCCTATCAAGTTACCAATGACATTCTTCACAAAGCTGGAACAAAAAATGTTAAAATTTGTATGGAAACACAAAATACCCTGAATAGCCAAAAGAATCTTGTAAAAGAAGAATGGAGCTGGAGGAATCTCGTTCTCTGACTTCAGACTATACTACAAAGCAAAAGTAATAAAGACAGAAGGGCATTAGTGCAAAAAGAGACATATAAATCAATGGAACAAGATAGAGAGCCCAGAAATAAAGCCATGCACTTATGGTCAATTAATCTATGACAAAGGAGGTAAGAATATACAATGGGGAAAAGAGACTCTTCAGTATGTGGTGCTGGGAAAACTGGACAGCTACCTGTAAAAGACTGAAATTAGAACATTCTCTAACACCGCATACAAAAATTAACTCAAAATGGATTAAGGACTTAAATGTAAGATCAGATACTATAAAACTCCTAGAGGAAAACATAGGCAGAACACTCTTGGACATAAATCATAACAATATATTTTTTGAACCAGTTCCTGGAGTATTTGAAATAAAAGCAAAATAAACAAATGGGATCTAATTAAACTTAAAAACTTTTGCACAGCTAAGGATACGATCAACACAACAAAAAGACAACCTACAGAATGGGAGAAAATATTTGCAAATGATGTGACCAACAAGGGACTAATTTCCAAAATATACAAACAGCTCATACACCTTAATACCAAAGAAGCAAGTAACCCAATCCAAAATGGGCAGGAGACCTAAACAAGCAATTCTCCAATGAAGACATACAAATGGCCAGTAGGCACATGAAAAACTGCTCAGCATTGCTAATTGTCAGAGAAATGCAGATCAAAACTACCATGAAATATCACCTCACATCAGCCAGCATGGCCATCACTGAAAAGTCTACAAATGATAAATGCTGGAGAGGGTGTGGAGAAAAGGGAACCCTCCTACACTATTGGTGGGAGTGTAGATTGGTGCAGCCACTATGGAGGACAGTATGGAGGTTCCTTAAAAAACAGAAAATGGACTTACCTTGTGATCCAGCAGTCCCACTCCTGGGAATATATCTGGAGAAAAGTAAAATTCAAAAAGACACATGCACCCCAATGTTCATAGCAGCACTATTTACAATAGCCAAGACATAGAAACAAACCAAATGTCCATCAACGTATGATTGGATAAAGAAGAGGTGGTACACATATACAGTGGAACACTACTCAGCCATAAAAAAGAATACAATAATGCCATTTGCAGCAATATGGATGGACCTGAAGATTGTCATTCAAAGTGAAGCAGGACAGAAAGAGAAAGAAAAATGTCATATGGCATCATTTATATTGGGAATCTAAAAAATAATAGAATGATAATAAGGACACAAATGAACTACTTATTATTTATAACAAAGATGATGAATATGTATAAACACATTTGACTGTCTTTTATGATTGGATTACTGCATTCTATTGATTCTTATTTTGTAGTTGGCTTTATTCCTTTGATAACTATGTAAGTTTAAAAAGCTAAAGCTCTAATCTGTTCTTACAAACAATAATTAGTACATATATGTAAACTAAAAAGTTGTGCCGTATACTGCATATATGTATTTACATGCAACATAATGTGCATGTGCAGTCAAACTGTAATAATTCTACCTAATAAAACTGAAATAGGAGAAAAAAAGATACCACAATTAAGTGAGATCATATGGCATCTGTCTTCTTCTGTCTGACTTGTTCCACTTAATATAGTGCCATCAGGCTCCATTTATTTTGATACTAATGGCAAGATTTCCTTTGTTTTTATGACTGAATAATATTTCAATGAATGCAGGCATACCTCATTTTATTTTGCTTTGCCTTATTGTGCTTCAAAGATATTGCAGGTTTTTTTTTTTTTTTTTTTTTTTTTATAAATTGAAGGCTTGTGTCAACTCTGCACCAAGCAACTCTATCAGAGATTTTTTCAAACAGCATTAGCTCATTTAATGTCTCTGTATCACATTTTGGTAATTCTTGCAATATTTTAAACATTTTTATTCTTGTTATATTTGATATGGTGGTCTGTGATCAGTGATCTTTGATGTTACTATCGTAATTACTTTGGAGCATCACAAACCACACACTTATAAGGTGATCAACTTAATTGACAAATATTATGTGTGTTCTGATTGCTTTACCAACTATCCATTCATCCATTTCTCTTCCTCTCTGTGGGCCTCCATATTCTCCGAGACACAACAGTATTTAAATTAGGCCGATTAATAACCCTGCAATATCCTTTAAATGTTCAAGTGAAAGGAAGGGTTGCACATCTCTCATCTTAAATTAAAAGTGAGAAGTGTTTTAGTGAGGAAGACATGTCAAAAACAAAATAGTTCAAAAGCTAGGCCTCTTGCACCCACTTAGCCCAGCTGTGAATACGAAAGAAAAGCTCTCAAAGGAAATTAAAAATGCTACTTCAGTGAACACACAAATGATAAGAAAGGCAAACACACATTGCTGCCATGGAAAAAGTTTGAGTAGTCTTGTTAGGAGATCAAACTACATTTCCTTAAGCTAAAGCCTGTTCAAGAGAAAGACCTTAACTTTCTTTGAGTCTGTGAAGGCTGAGAAAGGTGAGGAACCTGCAGAAGTTTGGAGCTATTAGAAGTTGTTTCATGAATTTTAAGAAATAATCTCCATTCCATAAATGTACCAGATGAAGCAGCAAGTGTCAATGTAGAAGCTATAGCAAATTATCCAGAAGATTTAGTTAAGTTAATTAATGAAGATGGCTACACTAAACAACAAAATGTTAATGTAGACAAAGCAGTCTTACATGGAAGAAGATGCCATCTAGGACTTGTGTAGCTAGAGAGGAGAAGTAAATGCCTAGCTTAAAATCCTCAAAGGACAGGCTGGCTCACTAATTAGTGACTAATGCAGCTTATGACTTTATGTTGAACCAGTGCTTATTTTAGCACTGGGAAAACCCTAGGGCTTTTAGCAATTATGTTAAATATACTCTACCTCTGTTCTATAAATTTAAAAACAAAGCCTGAATGACAGTACATCTGTTTACAACATAGTTTACTGAATGTTTTAAGCCCACTGCTGAGAATTACTGCTCAGAAAAAAGATTTATTTCCAAATATTACTGCTCATTGATAATGCACAGAGTCACCCATGAACTCTGATGCAGATGTACAACAAATTGCACATGTTGTTTGCATGTCTAATGCACCACCTGAAGCCAATGGCTCAAGGAGTAAATTATTTAAGAAATACATTTCATAAGTCTGTGGCTGCCATAGACAGTGATTCCACTGATGGACTGGGTAAAATTAATTGAAAACCTGGAAAAAATATACAATTCTAGATGCCACTAAGAACATTTATGATTCATAGAAATAAGTCAAAATATCAACATTAATAGGAGTTTGGAAGAAGTTGATTCCAACCCTTATGTATAATTTGAGGGGTTCAGGACTTCAGTGGGGGAAGTAAGTGCAGATACGGTGGAAGTAACCAGAGAACTAGTATTAGAAGGGCAGCCTGAACTTATGACTGAATTGCTGCAATCTCATGAAAAAATTTAACGAATGAGTTGTTCTTATCCATGAACAAAAAATGGTTTCTTGAGATGGAATCTATTCCCGATAAAAATGCTATGAAGATTATTGAAATTACAACAAAGAATTTAGAATATTACATAAACTTAGTTGATAAAGCAGTAGCAGAGTTTGAGAGGATCAACTCCAATTTTGAAAGAAGTTTTACTATGGGTAAAATGCAATCAAACAGTATTGCATGCTACAGAGAAATCATCTGTGTCAGTCAATGTGGCAAACTTTATTTTTGTCTTAGGAAATTGCCACAGCCACTCCAACATTCAGCAAACACCATCCTGATCAGTCAACAATTATCAGCATCAAGGCAAGACAATCCACCAACAAAAAGATTATGACTTCCTGAAGACACAGATGATGTTTAGCATTTTTAACAATAAAATATTTTTAATTATGGTATGTACATTTTTAAATATTATATACTTAATAGACTATGGTACAATGTAAGTAACTTTTTTCATTTTATTTTATTTTTCATTGAAGTATAGCTGATTTACAATGTGTTAGTTTCAGGTGTACAGAAAAGTGATTCAGTTATACCGAATGTATATGTATATATATATATATATTTTCCAGATTCTTTTCCATCATAGGCTGTTACAAGATATGGAATATAGTTCCCTGTGCTATACAGTAGATTCTTGTTGTTTACCAATGTTATATATAGTAGTGTGTACATGTTAATCCCAAACTGCTAATCTATCCACTCCCCTTTACACCTTTGGTTAACCACAGTTTGTTTTCTATGTCTGTGAGTTTATTTCAGGTTTGTAAATAAGTTCATTTGTATCTTTATAAAAAAAATTCCACATTTAAGTGACATCATATATTTCTCTGACTTACTTCACTTAGTATGATAATTTCTACATCCATCCATGTTGCTGCAAATGGTATTATTTCATTCTTTTTTATGGCTGAGTAGTATTCCATTGTGTGTGTGTGTGTGTGTGTGTGTGTGTGTGTGTGTATCATATTTTCTTTATGCAACCATCTGTCACTGGACATTTAGGTTGTTTTCATGTCTTGGATATTGTAAATAGTGCTTCTATGAACATTGAGGTGTGCATGTATCTTTCTGAATTAGAGTTTTCTCCAAATATATGCCCAGGACTGTGATTGCTGGATCATATGATAACTCTATTTTTAGTTTTTTAAAGAATCTCCATACTGTAGTTGCACCAATTTACATTCCCAACAACAGTGTTGGATGATTCTTTCTCTCCACACCCTCTCCAGCATTTATTATTTGTAGAATTTTAATTGCACTTTATTCTGACTAATGAGAGGTGATACCTCATTGTGGTTTTGATTTGGATTTCTCTAATAGTTACTGAAATTGAGCATCTTTTCATATGCCTATTGTCCATCTATATATCTTCTTTGGAACAAATGTCTATTTAGGTCTTCTGCCCATTTTTTGATTGGGTTATTTGTTTGTTTATTGATATTAAGCTACATGACTGGTTTGTATATTTTGGAAAGTAATCCCTTATTTGTCACATATTTACAAATATTTTCTCCCATTTTGTGGTTGTCTTTTCATTTTTCTTATAGGTTCCTTTGCTGTGGAGAAGCTTTTAAGTTTAATCAGGTCTCATTTGCTCATTTTGGCTTTTATTTCCATTAACCTAGGAGAAAGATCAAAAAATATTGCTTCAATTATGTCAGTGTTCTGCCTATTTTATCCTCCAGGAGCTTTAGAGTATCTGTGTCTTATATTTGGGTGATTATTCTATTTAGAACATTCTCTAACACCATATACAAAAATTAGCATAACTTTTATATGAACTGGGAAACCAAAAATTTCATGTGACTTGCTTTATTTCAATATTCACTTTATTGCGGTGGTCTGGAATTGATCCTGCAATATCTCCTGGGTAGGTAGCTTGTATTTATATCACATTTCCTTATCCTTTCATCCATCAATGGTTGCTTCCATAAATGCTGTCATAAATAATTCTGCATTAAACATGTTGTGCACATTTCTTTTTGACTTAGTGATTTTGTTTCTTTTGAATTTTGAATTACTGGATCATATGTTGGTTCTTTTTTTTTTTTTTTTTTTTTTTTTTTTTTTTTTTTTGAGGGACCTCCATACTATTTTCTATACTGGCTGCACCAGTTTACATTGTCACCAACAGTGAACAAACTTTCTCATTTCTCAACACTCTTTGCTAACACCTGTTATTTCTTGTCATTTTGACAATGGCCATTCTAACAAGTGTGAGGAAATATCTCATTGGGATTTTGGTGTGCATTTTCCTAATCACGGCTGATGTTGAGCACATTTTCATATACCTATTGGCCATCTATATGTCTTCTTCGGAAAAATGTCTGTTCAGATTCCCTGCCTATTTTTTAATTGGATTGTTTGTGGAGTTTTTGCTATTGAATTGTAGTTGTTGAGGGTTTTTACTCAGGAAATAGTACTGCAACTTGTTAAATTTGTTGCACCTATCATAGAGTTTTACAGTACTAGAAAATACTTGTGTATTATCCAGATATAAAAGAGATATTAAGATTATTTACATACTATTTTATTAATATAATCATAAATATATTTTGCTCAGAGTTTCTCCCCTAGACCAATATTCATGTGGGTGTGAATATCTTAAATGTCTCAGGGCTCCACTATCCTGTCAGTAGAAATAAGTACATGCTTATGTTACTTACAGTGCATCTTCCCCCTGATTATTGGCATCCTCCCCTTTGCACAGTTGGCCTCATCACTGTACAATGCTACACCCCCAACACTTTATTGCTTTTCTTCCAAGACTGTCCAAAGCTTTAGAACCATCAAATTCTTTTCAACATTTATCACATTATTTATTAAATGCATTTTTGCATTCTTGTGTCTTTCTTCTCTAATATCTTACTTCACAGAGGCTCAAAATTTAGTATGTGTTATATGAGTATAGAGTATCCTGTGCCCTCAAATCCACAACTTTTCTCTCTTCTGTCTTCTAAAGGGGAAAATATATATATGTATATATATGATTGTATTTGTGTATAGGGACAAGGTTTATGCTATTGTCCTGGGATGTTTTTCCTGCTGTGTTTGGCATAGAGACCCACCATCAAAGAATGTTGAGAGTTTACTTTGGACTTTGTGAAAGAACTTGTGCATTTTGTGGTTTTATGTTGAGGGAGAGCAGGTATCAGAGAAGACATGTGGAGACTGAGCATGTAAAAATGCAGCATCACTTGGAATTTGCTTCACATCTGGAGGTAAATACAAGTTTTCACTTTTGCGGGGTATGATTGGAGGACAGATTTCATGCCAAATGTCCTTCATGCCAAAATCTTTACTGATGCTCCTTGGTCACTGTCAGATGGAATTATATCAACAAATCTAAGTTTACTAGTAGTAGTTGTCAGAAATAGGAAAAAATTGACAAGCTCTGTAACTTACTTTAGACTATGTAGTAAGTTGGTGAAGGCCTATTTTCCAGTTTGCATTGCTACCTTGAGATGAGTTATTAATTAAGATGCTCATGTGTGAAGAGGGTAGAAAGAATTCATCTTGAAAGATTTCCTTTGATAAGCCTCTCTAATTAAGCTAGTATGCAGAGTACTTTCAGTGAAGAGTTTTTAAGCTTTGGAAAGAGATATGCTTATGAATTTTCAAGAATCTTCTTCAATATTATCATTCTTCAAATTGTCTTTTTAAACTATGCTTTCTCTAGTAGAACTACTTTTACTTTTTTACTTAAAATAACTTTTCTTTCTAATGTCAAAGAATATTCATTTTCAATGAGAAAAATATTTTTCAGATAAAATGAGCAGAAAGGAAGGCAGCAAGGAAAAAAGCAAGAAGAAAGAGAAATATATATAAATTAACCATAATTTAATTATCCATGCATTCATGATAACCATTAAAATTTGAAATATACTATTAATAATGTTTTATAATCTACTTATCGTACTTAACAGTATGTCTTGAATATCTCCTCTTGTGCTAATAACCAACTGTAACACCATTTTAAATGGCTACATGGTATTTATTCTTTTGATTGTGTAGTTCATAAGTTTTAGTACCATTTAAGTTGTCACCAATACAGTAGTCCTCCTTCTTAGCCATGGTTTCCCTTTCTGAGGCTTCAGTTATGTAGAGTTGACTACGTACAATTCAAAAATATTAAATGATAAATTCCCAAAATAAACAAATCATAAGTTTCAAATTGTGTGCTGCTTTGAGCAGCATGATAAAATCTTACACTAACTCACTTCATCTAGCTAAGGAAGTTAATCATTCTTTTATCCAGTGTGACCACAATGTATATGATACCTACTCATTAGTATAGTAGAAAAAAAAAAACATGGTGTATGTTAAGATTTGCTACTGTAATAGGGAAAAACAAATCTGCCTCCATATTAGATCTTTTCCTTTAGTTCTAGCCCAGTGCTCTGTTTTCTGTGCTTAGTCATGTTAATTCTGCACTTTTTGTAAAAGAATGTTTCCTACAGCCTGAAATATACAGGACAGCTCATTCTCATGACTCTGACGTTTAAGGGAATAACACTTTTCCATTCATATAGAGATAAAAAGTTGCAGTACAGAGATGGCAGAGTAGTAGGATGCTCATAACTCACCCTCTCCCACAGATACATCAAGACTCACATCCATGGACCCACTCAGCCAACCAGAGCACCTGTGGACTTCCGACAGAACATTGTCTTCTTCAAAAGACAAAGATGCCAAAAATTTGTTTTATTCCTACATAGGCATTAGATAGATAAATAAATAAACTCCTTTAAGAACCAAAATAGGCAACTGATACTCCATAAGCCACAGTGCCAGAGAGATATGAGCAAGATGAAGAAGCAGAGAAGCCATTCCAAATTAAAAGAACAACAGAAATCCCCTGAAAGAATGATCAATGAAATAGACATCAATAGTCTACTAGATCAAGATTTCAAAAAAGGAGTGATCAAATTATTGAAGGAACTAAAAGACATAGTGTTTACACATATAAAATATGTCAAAAATGGAATCAAAGCTATAAAGAAGAGCCAAGCAGAACTGGCAAACTCATTGGCTGAGATGAGAACAGACCTAAAGACTGTGAAAAGCAGACTAGATAATGCAGAGGAATAAGTGACCTAGAAGACAGTACAACAGAAAGCAACCAATCAGAACAACTGCAAGATAAATAAATAAAAACAAATGAAAGCAACATAAGGGACCAATGGGATAATATACAGTCTGCCAATCTTCTCATAATAGGGGTCCCAGAAGGGGAAATAAGAACAAAGGGGATTGAAAAGGTTTTTGAAGAAATCATGACTGAAAACTTCCCAAACTTAAAGAAGGAATAAGATATCCAAGTACAGGAAGTTCAAAGGGTCCCAAACAGGAAGAACCCAAAGAGACCCACAACAAGGCATATCATAATCAAGATGGCCAGAGTCAAGGATAAAGAAATGATCCTAAAGGCAGCAAGAGAAAAGCAAAGAGTGAGTTACAAGGGAACCCCCATAAGGCTCTCAGTTGATTTCTCTACACAGACACTACAGGCCAGAAGGGAGTGGTAAGATATATTCAAAGACCTGAATGAAAAAAAAGATGCAGCCTAGGATATTTTATTCAGCAAGGTTATCCTTTAGGATAGAAGGAGAGATAAAGAATTTCACAGAGAAGCAAAAACTAAAAGAGTTTTGCAACACTAAACCCATGCTAAAAGAAATATTGAAAGGTCTACTCTAAACAGAAAAGAAGCAGGATGCTACAGAAATGAGAAATTCATAACTGGAAAAGTGACAACTCATGAATTACAAATAAAATAAACACAAAATTGTAAACGAAGACATCTAAATCATTAAGAGTGGGAGAGGGAAGCAAGAAAATATAGAGTATTTTTTCTTTCTTTTTTAAATTTCTTATTCTCAGTAGGATGGGTTTGAGATATAGTAATGGGATAATAGACTTACAGAAAGGGGTAACCACAAGCCAAAAACTTACAAGGGAGTCACAAAATCAAAAAATAATCCATGATAATACAAAGGAAAAACCACAAAACGAAGAAGAAAGGAACAAAGAGAAAATACTAAATCAACAGCAAAGATAAGTTCAAAATAGCAGTGAACACACATCTATCATTAATTACTGTTAATGTTAATACACTAAATGCTACAGTCAAAAGACATACAGTGGCAGACTGGATAATAAAGCAAGAACCTTCAATATGCTGCATACAAGAGACCCACTTCAGGGAGAAGGACATATATAGATTGAGAGTGAAAGGAGGGAAAAGGATATTCCATGCATATGGAAAAGCCAAAAAAGCAGGTGTCGCAGTACTGATTTCAGACAAAATAGACCTTAAAACAAAGGCCATAAAGAAAGACAAAGAAGGACATTTTATAATGATTAAAGGAGTGATACAAGAAGAGGATATTATTGTTAATATATATGCAACCATATAGGAGCACCTAAGTATATAAAACAATTGCTATCAGAGATAAAGGGGGGTATTGATGGGAATATAATCATAGTTGGAGATTTTAACACTGCATTAACATCATTAGAGCTTCCAGACAGAAAATAAATAAGGCAAAAGAGAAATTAATAATACAATAGAAAAATTAGATTTGGTGGATATTTTCAGAGCATTACACCCCCCAAAAATAAGATACACATTCTTTTCAAGTGCACATGAAACATTTTCTAGGATTGATCACGCACTTGGGCAAAAAAGAAACGTCAACAATTTTAAGAAGACAGAAATTACCTCAAGCATCTTAACTAACCACAACGCCATGAAACTGGAAATCAACAACAGAGAAACTACGGAGAAAAAAAGTATAGCATGGAGATTAAACAACATGCTATTAAGAAACAAATGGGTCAATGAGGAAATCAAAAGCTGAAATTAAAAAATACCTTGAGACAAATGACAATGAAAGCACAACCACACAAAATTTATGGGACAAAGCAAAGGCAGTGCTAAGAGGGAAGTTTAAAGTGATACAGGCCTTCCTCAAAAAAGAACAATCTCAAGTAAACAATTTAACCCACCAGCTGAGAGAAATTGAAAAAGAACAACAACAACAAAAAAAAAAACCAAAATGCAGCAGAAGGAAGGGAATTATAAAGATCAGAGAGGAAATAAATGAAATAAAGATAAAAAGACCATAGACATAGCACAGGGAAATATACACAAAATGTTATGATAACTCACAGAGAAAAAAAATGTGCCAATGAGTGTGTATATGTCCATGAATGTCTGAAAAATTGTGCTGAACACTGGAATTTGACACAACATTGTAAAATGATTATAAAACAATAAAAATGTTTAAAAAAAAGACCATAGAAAAATCAATCAAACCAAAAGATGTTTTTTGAAAAAATAAATAAAATCAATAAACCTCTGGCCAAACTCACAAAGAAGAAAAAAGAGAGAGCACAAATTAGCAAAATAAGAAAGTAAAAATGGAGAAATTACAACAAATAAAATAGAAATACAGAATATCATAGGAGAATATTATGAAAAACTATATGGAATCAATCTGGATAACCTAGAGGAGATGGGCAAGTTTCTGGAAACATACAGTCCACCAAGACTGAATCAAGAAGAAACTGACTACTTGAACATACCAATTACTAGAAATGAAATCAAAATAGCAATAAAAATATTCCCTACAAATAAAAGTCCAGGACCGGATGGCTTCACTGGGGAATTCTACCAAACACACAAAGAAGAACTCATACCAGTCCTTCTCAAATTCTTCCAGAAGATTGAAAAGGAAGGAATACTCCCAAACTCATTCTATGAACCCACCATCACCCTGATATCAAAACCAGGCAAAGACACTACAAAAAAAAAGAGAATTATAGGCCAATATCACTGATGAACACAGATGCCAAAATCCTCACCAAAATATTAGCAAATAGAATCCAACAACACATAAAGAAGATTATAAATCATGACCAACTGGGGTTCATCCTAGGGACACAAGGGTGGTTCAACATACACAAATCAATAAATGGAACACATCACATCAACAAGAGAACAGACAAAAAGCACATGATCTTCTCAATAGATGCAGAAAAAGCATTTCACAAAATTCAACACTCATTTATGATAAAACCTCTCACCAAATTGGGTATAGAGGGAACATATCTCAACATAATAAAAGCTATATATCACAAACCTTCAACCAGTATAGTACTCAATGGTGAAAAACTCAAAAGCTTCCCACTAAAATCTGGGACAAGACAAGGATGCCCACTATCACCACTCCTATTCAACATAGTCTTGGAAGTCCTAGCCACAGCAATCAAGCAAGAGAGAGAAATAAAAGGGATCCAAACTGGAAAAGAAGAGGTAAAAATGTCACTATATGCTGATGACATGATGCTATATATAGAAAGCCCTAAAAGGTCCACACAAAAACTACTAGAGCTGATTGAAGAATTCAGCAAGGTAGCAGGTTACAAGATTAACGTTCAAAACTCAGCTGCATTTCTTTACACTAATGATGAATCAATAGAAAAAGAAAGTAAAGAAACAACCCCCTTTAAAATAGCACCCAAAGTAATAAAATACCCAGGAATAAATCTAACCAAGGAGGTGAAAGAATTATACATCAAAAACTATAAACCTAGGAATAGACTTACCGTATGACCCAGGAATCCTGCTCCTAGGCTTATATCCAAAAGGAACCCTACTTCAGGATGACACCTGCACCCCAATGTTCATAGAAGCATTATTTACAATAGTCAAGAAATGAAAACAGCTTAAATGTCCATGAACAGGTAACTGGATAAAAAAGATGTGGTATATTTACACAATAGAATACTACTCAGCCATCAAAATTGACAACATAATGCCATTTGCAGCAACATGGATGCTCTTGGAGAATGTCATTCTAAGTGAAGTAAGTCAGAAAGAGAAAGAAAAATACCATATGAGATCACTCATATGTGGAATCAAAAAAAAATTAAAAGCATAAATACAGAACAGAAATAAACTCACAGAGATACAATACAGACTTGTGGTTGCCAAGGGGGTAGGGGGTGGGAAGAGATAGACTGGGATTTCAAAATTGTAGAATAGATAAACAAAATTATACTGTATAGCACAGGGAAATATATACAAGATTTTATGGTAGCTCACAGAGAAAGGAATGTGACAATGAATATATATATGTTCATGTAGAATTGAAAATTGTGCTTTACACTGGAATTTGACACAACATTGTAAAATGATTAGAAATCAATAAGAATGTTAAAAAAAGAAATACATTTTAAAGGAGGTATAAAAACAAATGATTTTATTCTGATTGTAAATTTTAACATTATACTAATAAAAAAAAACTCTGGTTACAAAAAAGGAAAAAAAATAAAAAGAAAACTATAAACCATTGATGAAGGAAATTAAAGAAGACTTTAAAAAATGGAAAGATATCCCATGATCTTGGATTGGCAGAATCAATATTATTAAAATGGTCACACTCCCCAAGACAATCTACAGATTTAATGAAATCCCTATCAAATTACCAGGACATATTTCATAGAACTAGAACAAATCATAATAAAATTAATATGGAACCATCAAAGATCTAGAATTGCCAAAGCATGACAGAAGAAAAAGAAAGAAGCTAGAAGAATAACTCTCCCAGATTTCAGACAATACTATAGAGCTACAGTCATCAAGACAGCATGGTGTTGGTACAAAAACAGGCATATAGACCCATGGAACAGAATAGAGAGCCCAGAAATGAACCCACAAACTTTTGGTCAACTAATCTTCAACAAAGGAGGCAAGAATATACAATGGAATAAATACAGTCCCTTCAGCAAATGATGTTGGGAAAACTGGACAGCAGCATGTAAAGCAATGAAGCTAGAACACTTCCTTCACACCATACACAAAAATCAACTCAAAATAGATCAAAGACTTAAATATAAGACAAGATACAATAAACTTCTTAGAATAAAATATAGGCAAAACATTATCTGTCATACATCTCAAAAATGTTCTCCTAGAACAGTCTACTCAAGCAACAGAAATAAAAGCAAGAATAAACAAATGGGACCTGATGAAACTTACAAGTTTCTGCACAGCAAAGGAAACCTTAAGTAAAACAAAAAGACAACCTACAGAATGGGAGAAAATTTTTGCAAAAGATGAAACTGACAAAGGCTTGATCTCCAGAATATATAAATAGCTCATACGATTTAATAAACAACAACCAAACAACTCAATCCATAAATGTGCAAAAGACCTAAACAAGCAATTCTCCAAAGAAGAAATACAAATGATCAATAGGCACATGAAAAAATGCTCAGTATCACTAATTATCAGAGAAATGCAAATCAAAACTACAATGAGGTATCACCTCACACCAGTCAGAATGGCCATCATTCAAAAATCCACAAATGACAAATGCTGGAGAGGCTGTGGAGAAGAGGGAACCCTCCTACACTGCTGGTGGGAATGCAGTTTGGTGTAGCCACTGTGGAAAACAGTATGGAGATTCCTCAAAAGACAGGAATAGATTTACCATATGACCCAGGAATCCCACTCCTGGGCTTGTATCCAGAAGGAACCCTACTTCAGGATGACACCTGCACCCCAATGTTCATAGCAGCACTATTTACAATAGCCAAAACATGGAAACAGCGTAGATGTCCATCAACAGATGACTGGATAAAGAAGAAGTGGTGGTATATTCGTTTAATGGAATACTCTTCAGCCATAAAAACCGACAACATAATGCCATTTGCAGCAACATGGATGCTCCTGGAGAATGTCATTCTAAGTGAAGTAAGCCAGCAAGAGAAAGAAAAATACCATATGAGATTGCTCATATGTGGAATCTGAAAAAAAAAAAAGAACAAACAAAGCATACGTACTGAACAGAAATAGACTGATAGACATAGAATACAAACTTGTGGTTGCCAAGGGGTGGAGGGTGGGAAGGGATAGACGGGATTTCAAAATAGTAGAATAGATAAACAAGATTATACTGTATAGCACAGGGGAATATACACAAGATCTAATGGTAGCTCACAGAGGATAAAAAATGTGACAATGAATATATATATGTTCATGTATAACTGAAAAATTGTGCTCTACACTGGAATTTGACACAACATTTTAAAATGATTATAAATCAATAAAAAATGTAAAAAAAAAAAAAAAGAGAACCACACCCCCTCCCTTTTTTAGTATAAATGGAGACTGAATTCTGGCTTGGGTAAGGTGGTTATCTAAGACATTAGTTCCCCATCTTATCATCTGCTGGCTTTCTGGATATACTTGCTATTCCTTGCCCAAACACGTCATCTTCCAGTTTATTGACCTGTCATGGGCAGGCAGAATGAGTTTAGACTCAGTAACAGTACTATCCATGGTTTCAAATATTCACTTGGAAAATATATATTTTTAATATACTGCACTGTGATCTTTGTAGCTAAATCTGTTTGTACCCTTAATTATTTCTTTAAGCTAAATACCTAGAAGTTGAACTGTAGGGTCAAAAAGAATTCTCATTTTACTAAGGTTTTTTTTTTTAATTTAATGTATAATTACTGTCTAAAAACTATCAGTTTTATTGCACTTTACCTTTACAGAGATAAACTCATTTAATCCTTACTACAATCCTTAGAGATAGATATTGTTATCCCTATTTTACTGATTAGGAAATTGACTCAGAGAAGTTACGTGAAGTAAATCCAAGGTAGAGAGCTAATAAGGACTCAGACTCAGGTGTTCTGCCTCCAAAATATATGTTCTTTCCATCACACACACTTTGTTGTTATTGATTTCCACATTTTGGGTAGAGTCAAAATGCGGCACATGACTTCTAATCACATCCATATTTAAGAGTTCAGTCCACTGGACATTCTCAACTTGACATTAGAGTCTATTTGGATATTAAAGCCTTTAAAACATTTTTCATGTGATGTTAGATTTGTGTAGGAGTATACCTATTTGGACTATATCAGCAGTCTCATCACAGTTCTATTTTTTTCTTTTAAAAAATCTTGGGTAATTTTCAAATTGAACCCCAAATAAGTTTCTCACTATTTTAATGTATATTTATTTGATTTCTAGAACTTAAATTTCATAGTCCTTTTTCCTCTTATTTCTTTGTTCCATGTTGCCTTTGTCTCTATGTCTGTCTGTCTGTCTGTCTCTCTCTGATTTGTTTTCCAAATCACTCTATCTCACCATCTACATGTTTCTGTCTTTCCTTTGTTCTCTGTCTCTGTCTCTCTCTCTCACACACACACACATACTCAAATACTCCCACAAAACACTATATGTCAATTTAAGAGCAATAAAGTGTTTGGTGGACTGTATTTGTAGGATATGGACATGATTAGGAATCATGTGCTTCACTCTGAGACTACCCAAAATGTGGAAACCAATAACCACAGACTGTGGTGTCATGGAAAGAATATAAGATTTGGAGGCAGATAACCTGAGTTTGTGTCTATATTGGCTGTCTAATCTTCACCTAACTTCTCTATTTTCTGATCAGCAAAATGGGGATAATAAGAATACTTGTATCTAATAATTGCTGTAGTGTGGATTAAATGAACTTATGTGACAGCCTCTTATAAGGTAAAATGCTATAAAAATACATTTTTATAATTATTATTATCCAAAATAATTCAGATTCATTGGAGTCACATCTGGCTCTATTGTCTGCCAACTTTATAACCCTGAACACAGTTCTTAACCTCTCTGAACCTGTTTTATTATGTATAAAATGGAGTTGATAATATTATCTACCTCATAGGATTTTTTTGAAAGTTAAATATAAGCCTCTTTGTCCAATGTCATATAGTAAGTGTTCACTAAATATTTATTTTTTGTTATTGTTATTCAGAATTGTGTCAAGTTAACATTTTGCATTTGTAAATGCATTTGATGGGTCCTGATAGCACCTGGCTCTTGTAATTTTCCAGCAAATAAGTGACTTCTAATGGGATTGTACCAGTCTCTCTGGCATCTCTTGTTGGGACTCAGTATAACAAATAAATAAATACAAAACTCACTATTTCTCTTTTAAAATCTAGGGTTTTTCTCCACATTACATTAGATTTCCTCAAAGTTTGTGTCTACCTGCATCCTCAGAGTCTAATGTACTATACCACATAATTAATGTTTGCTGTTAATACTGTATGATTTGAAGGGTGGCTGAAAAGAGCATGTTACTAAATTATTTCAAATAACACATTTTAGATTTCTTAGTAAAACATTGACTTGAATTTCATTTTCTTTTAAAGCATTAATATTTAAACTCATTCATATCAAGATGTCAGGGACTTCATCATAGACTCATATACATAAGAAAAATGTCAAATTTGTTCCTTGAGGATAAGCTTTCCATAGGAACACTGAGCACCATAATTAATAAAGATACATTTCTATAAATATTATTGCTGAAAAAAATGTTACTTCCTGAAAGATACTAACTTACAGTTCAATTGTAACAGGGCCTACTTTTTACCTAAACACTCACCAAGAGGATATATTATAATTTCCTTTATTTGATGTTATTTTAATAGGATAAATATGTCCCATTTTGTGTTAATTTGTATTTATTTTATATTGAAGTTGGATATTTTCTCATGCTTATGGATAGCTTGCATGTTTTTAGTGGATTCCCAGGTTATGTTTTATGTCCATTTTTTCATTGAGATGTCCTTCTTTTGTCTTATTTATTTATAATTGTTTTTTAAAGACTGTTCTTTGTTGCATATGTTGCAAAAGCTTCCTCCAGTTTAGTACTTCCCTTTTGACTTATTTATGATGTACTTTGTTACAGATTTTTACTATTTTTGTATAATGAAAAATTTTATGATTCAGTGGCTTATGGTTCTTGATACAAAATTCAGATTTTGTATCACAGCTACAAGATCATGCATTATTTGGCTCACACTTACCTCTCCAAATTTATTATATTCAACTTTTTTATAGCTCACTATTATCTGCCATAGTGTCCTCTTCATGTTTTATAAACATACTAGATCAGTTTTCTTCTCAGGGTCTTTAGACATTCCATCTCCTCTGCCGTTCTTACCCAAGTCTTTGATGGGTACCCTCTTCAAATTATTGAAGTTCCAATACAAATATCACTTCATCAAAACTTTCATTGACCACTTAATCTTAAATTAGTTTCCTCTAGGTATTTTGTTTCACATAATTCCTTTTATTTCCTTCATTGTAATTCATACAATTAATAACTAGATTTTTTTCCTACTCTCCCAACTTCATGAAGGCAAGGACTGGTTTTAACTTGTTCACCTGCATATTACTCAGTTCCTAGGAAGCACCTATCAAATAGTAAGTGCTCAACTGAGATCTAATAAGTGGATATATCTTACTTTTTGAATATACTTTTTAAATATTTTATACAGTTGACAGTTATAAATGACTTTGTATATTCATGCCAAATCCAACTTTGCATTTTATTTTAATCAACATTATAACAAATATTTTCTTACATTATTAAAATATTTATAAAATAATTTTAATGGATCTATAACATGATGTAAGATGGATAGAGTACAGTTTTTGCAATCACTCCTCCAGTATTGGCCATTTATACTATCTGCTATCATTTGCTCATAATGAACGACTTTGTCAAAAACATTTTTAATCAAATTTATTTCACTAAGTGATTCTTCAAAGTGAAGTTACTAAGTCAAAGTTAAATTACTAAATCAAAGTTGAAATTACTACAAACATTTGAAAAATTCCTGATACATTTTGCCAAATTGGTTTCCCAAAAAGGAGTCATCTTTTTTCATTGCAGTAAAATATTAGCAAGAATAATCTTCTACACATTGTGAGAATCCAAAACCACTTCTACATGTGGTTCACATAAAGCTGAACTTTGAGTAAGTGGGGCACTTGGAATTCCCACTATCAGTAATTCCTTTTTTTGCCACATAGTCTCCAAGAACTCTATTTGAAATATCCAGATATCCTGAGTGGTAACCCATGCTGCTCTCAGGAGGCATAAACACCTTATCATAGATTATATTATTACATAGAAGAACTGAAATCAGAGCCCTGAAGGAATGGAACATAGATGAGGTAAGTTTTGGTAAGTGCATATATAAGAGAGAATGTAAGGTAGAGAATACCCAGATCTTAAAGAAATCCTTCAGTGGTGAAAAATGACTTATTTATTTCACTTTATGCCCTCAAAGATCTAGAAAGTTGCGTTTAACTTATTATGCTATCAACAAATACAGAATAAACAGTAAAACTATATTAATAGAACAGATTGAAGAGCCATTTCAAAGCCATTATTTATTTAATCTTCACAAAAGTCTTTGGAAAGCTTCTCTTTATATATAAGAAAACTAAGACTTGGAGAATTTCCATTAAATGAGGTAAAATGATTTGCCCAAGGTCAAATAGGTAATAAGTGGAAAAATCAGGACTTGGATCCAGTCTTGTTTGACTCAGAAGCTGTGCTTCTTCTTCTTCACTATGGTATTGTCTGAGTGAGTGAAAAAGAATAAAAGTAGGTATACTGTCAAGACCAGTGAGGCAAGTAAGGCAACATCTGTGCATCCATACTGGAGGACTAAAACAAAGTCTAAAGGAAGTAGAGGTCAGAAAAAAGCAAGGTAAAACTAAGACAGATTTCTTCATAGAATCTCCTCCTCCCGTCTTCTCCTCTTTTTTTTTTTTTTTATATCTTTAAAAAGTAATCAGTTTTATTCTGATGTGCCTCTCCTATGGTTTGTGTTTTCCATCACAGGACATACTCGGTCACCCTCCTTTGGTCTGTGGTTGGAAGGAATCCATGTCCATGGCATATTTATATATATGTCAAAAAATCCAAGTGTAACCACATTGCATATCAGAAACTAGTGATTCATTACCACGGCTTGCAGATGACATAGAAAGAAGCTCAATAATACTGGTTTAAACTAAGTTTGATTGTCCAAAGAAAATCAGGCTAAATTCCTTTCCGTCAAACACTTCATATGTCTTGAATAACAAGAATAAATTTTTTTAATGCAGTGCAATGAAAACTTGTGTTTCTTGGTGGACAACTAATTAAATTATGAAAGTCTTTACAGTTATCATTCCAGAATACACAGTTCTCAGTTTTAAATTTTTGCCAGATGCCCTAAAAATGCAGCGCTGGCCTAGGTTTTAACAACTGGTCTTTATTTTTTCTATTTCTATATACATAATTATCTTGCCTTTTGATCCTGAACAGAGACTGTCTCTTGAGATTGTTAACAAATGTTTCTTCTTTCCCAAACCTGAGTGAGACTGACCACATACTTTGCAAACTGAACTCTACTGTCTTCTATGGACCAAGTATCTATAGGTTGCCAAAAGACTGAAGAAAATCAAAACATCAATTTTTCTGGGACTCAATAGTCAAATCCATTATTGAATTCCATTTTTTGATCAAAT
This sequence comes from Camelus ferus, assembly GCF_009834535.1. Classification (NCBI taxonomy): domain Eukaryota; kingdom Metazoa; phylum Chordata; class Mammalia; order Artiodactyla; family Camelidae; genus Camelus; species Camelus ferus. Next base: position 51,391,988 of record NC_045732.1, read on the forward strand.
GGTGATAATCAAATGACATATATATGCTTTTTGTTCTCTTTGACCATTTGAAAATAGCCTATTAATGCAATCAGATAATTCACATTGCTTTATTGAACTATCTCTTATGAACTGACATAATTTTGAATTTTCCCCTTAAAGTTGGTTTCCTTTTCAGTTTAGGAATTTAAAGGATTGATTTTATTAAGTTTATTTAAAATTAGAAAAACTTTATGTTGAAATTTCCTTGTATTTTTGTACAAAAATAATGCTTAAATATGCTACAAAAATAGTACTTCAAAACTGCAGTTTTAAGTTTTTAATGTATTGCTGAATTTTAGTTTCCAGTATTTTATTTAGCTTTGAGTCTATTTATAAATAACAATTTATTTTTATGTATTTATCCTTATAAGGACCATATTACATTACAAAATTAATTAGACACTTATTTCTGTTTTTATATTTTAGGAGCAATTATTTAAAAAGGAAAGTATGTACTTATTGAAAATTATGAACAATACACTGTAAATAGTTACTTTTGGTATAGATGTGTTTAATACTTTTCTTAATTTCTTATGCATGCAATAGTTTTAAGGATTTGTATTTTTATTTGCTAAAAATTTTATTGAAGTATAGTTGATTTACAATGTCATAGCAATTTTAGGTGTACAACATAGTGATTTAATATTTTTATAGATTGTACTTCATTTAAAGTTCTAATATGATAACAGTTATATGTTGAATATAAAAAATACAACAAACTAGTGAATATAACAAAAATGAATCAGACTCACAGACATAGAGAACAAACTTGTGGTCATTATTGTTTAAAAATAAAATGAATCTTATGCAGCGTGTGAGGTGGGACATTCCTCTCTACTCTGTCTCTGCCTTTTTTTTCCATTTTATATATATTTTTAATGAAGTATAATTAGTTTACAATGTTGTGCCAATTTCTGGTATACAGCACAATACTTCAGTCATAAGGAACATACATATATTCATTTTCATATTCTTTTTCACCATAAATAATAAGATATTGAATATGGTTCCCTGTGCTATACAGTATGAACTAGTTGTTTATCTATTTTGTCTATAGTAGTTAGTATCTGCAAATCTCAAACTCCCAATTTCTCCCTTTCTACCCTTTCCCCTGCTCCCTGGAACCACAAGTTTGTTTTCTGTCTGTGAGACTGTTTCTGTTTTGTAAATAAGTTTATCTCTCTCTTTTTTTTTTTTTTTTTTTTTTTAGATTCCACATATGAGTGATACAATATGATATTTTTCTTTCTTTTTCTGGCTTACTTCATTTAGAATGACATTCTCCAAGTTCATCCATGTTGCTGCAAATGGCATTATTTTATTCTTTTTATGGCTGGATAATATTCCATTGTATAAATATACCACAGTCTTCTTTACCCAGTCATCTGTTGATGGACATTAAGGTTGTTTCTGTATCTTGGCTATTGTAAATAGTGCTGCTATGAACATTGGGGTGTAAGTGTCTTTCTGAATTAAGATTTCCTCTGGATATATGCCCAGGAGTGGGATTGTTGGATCATATGGTAAGTCTATTTTAAGTTTTTTGAGGAATCTCCATACTGATTTCCATAATGGCTTCGCCAAACTACATTCCCACCAACAGCATGGGAGGGTTCCCTTTTTTCCACAGCCTCTCCAGCATTTATCATTTGTGGAGTTTTTACTGATGACCATTCTGACTGGTGTGATATATCCCAGTGTACTTTTGATTTGCATTTCTCTGATAATTAGAGATATTGAGCATTTTTTCATGTGCCTATTGGCCATTTGTATATCTTCATTGGAGAATTGCTTGCTTAGTTCTTCTGCTTATTTGGGGATTGAGTTGTTTGTTTTCTTATTTATTAAGTTGTGTGAGCTGTTTATATATTCTAGAGATTAAGCTCTTGTAAGCGTCATTTTTTGCAAATATTTTCTCCCGTTCCATAGGTTGTCTTTCTGTTTTGCTTATGGTTTTCTTTGTTGTGCAAAAGCTTACAAGTGTAGATGCAGAAAAAGCATTTGATAAAATTCAACAACCATTTATGATAAAAAAAACTCTTACCAAATTGGGTACAGAGGGAACATACCTCAACATAATAAAAGCTATTTATGACAAATCTACAGCCAGCATAATACCCAATGGTGAAAAACTGAAAGTCTTTCTGCTAAAATCTGGAACAAGACAAGGATGCCCACTCTCACCACTTCTATTCAATATAGTATTAGAAGTACTAGCCATAGCAATTAGACAAGAAAAAAAGTAAAATGGATCCAAATTGGAAGAGAAGAGGTGAAATTGTCATTATATGCAGATGACATGGCATTATATATAGAAAATCCTAAAGGCTCCACACAAAAACTGGTAGAGCTGAAAAAATAATTTGGCAAGGTATCAGGATGCAAGATTAACATATAGAAATCAGTAGCATTCCTTTACACTAACAATGAAATATCAGAAAATGTAAATAAAGAAACAATCCCTTTTAAAATTGCATCCAAAACAATAAAATACTTAGGAATTAATCTGACCAAGGAAGTGAAAGACTTTTATGTGGGGAACTACAAAACATTGACTAATAAAATTAAAGATGACTTAAAGAAATAGAAAGCTATCCCATGCTCTTGGATTGGAAGAATTAATATTGTTAAAAATAACCATAGTACCTAAAGCAATCTACAGATTTAATGCAAATCCTACCAAGTTACCCAGAACATTTTTCACAGAATTAGGACAAATAATCCTAAAATTTATATGTAATCAAAAAAGACCTAGAATTGTCAAAGCATTACTGAAGAAAAAGAGTGAAACTGGAGGAATAACCCTCCCAGACTTCAGATAATACTACAGCACTACAGTAATTAAAACATGGTATTGGTACAAAAACAGACACATGGATCAATGGAACAGAATAGAGAGCCCAGAAATGAACCCACAAATTTTTGGTCAACTAATCTTTGACAAAGGAGTCAAGAGCATACAATAGAGTAGACAGTCCCTTTAGCGAGTGTTGTTGGGAAACCTGGACAGCTGCCCATGTAAAACAATGAAGTTAGAATGCTCCCTCACACCATATACAAAAATAAACTCAAAGTGGCTAAAAGTCTTAAACATAAGACATTATAAAACTCTTAAAAGAAAACATAGGCGAAACATTATCTGACACAAATAACAGCAATATTATCCTAGGGCCATCAACCCAAGCAATAAAAATAAAAGCAAAAATAAACAAATGTCTCTGCCTTTTTAGAGGTGGGGCCTGCTCCTCTTTTCTTGGAGTAGAAGCTCTGAGGGTCAGACTCAATGAGGCTCTATTCCTCTTTATTGAATGCCTTGACCCAAAGAAGAGGGGTGATGAAGCAAGTGAGGCCTGTGCACTCACAGAAGTCTAATGTGTGTAGGCATCTGTGGCTCCACACATAAGCAGCCCAAAGTCGTATACCTTCTCCTTTTGCAGTTTTTCCATATCTAGTGGAATGCTTTGGTGTGGAGTTTGTGGAGCTGGAGTGTTTGCTAAGCAGAATCTGGGGGTCAGGACATTGTGGCTGCAGGAATAGCAGTGCCCTCATTGATCTGGACTGACTCTGTGGCAGTCTTCTCCTAGGATCTGTCTTCCCTAAATCTAGTGCCAAGATGTGGCATGGAGTGGGCTAGATTGGAGCACTAAACAGACTGTAGTATGCTGATCACAGTGGTTCCTGGGGCACCACCCAATTTAGTGCCAACAATGGCCACTAATCTTCCACCTAGACCACACCCCATTCCCCCAGGCCATTTATGTGTCCTTAGATCATGTTTTCTCCTAAGACCTTTCTGCCTAAGATCTAGCACCAAGCTGTGGAGTGTAATGAATGGGCAGTAATGTTTGCCCCACTGGGACTGGAGACTGTGGTGGGGTGGCAGCTGCAAATGCAGAGCTCTCTACCATGTTTGTGTGTGAGCCAGCACCCACACCCTCTTTGTGAGTGGAGTCTAGGCTTCTCCAGTCCTTTCTGTACTAGCAGTTCTCCCAGCAGCCAAGATGGATTGTCTCATCTGTATAGTAACCCAGGGTGAAGAAGCCCAGTCTGTGGCTCAAACTGCTCACTCCCTGGGGTGAGTGCCTATCTGTGTAAGCCTTCTCTTCCTTTAAGATCCCTCCCAGGGGCAGAAGTCCTTACCCTATGCCTTTTTTCCTTCCTATGAGGTTACATAGAAATCTTTCTTGTAGCTTTGGTTCTGTAGGAGTTCTTCTGACATTTCCCAGTTAGTATTCCATGAAGCTTGTTCCCTATGCCAATGTATTTTTTGTATGTTTGGGGCAGGGGGATGTGAACTCTATGTCCTCCTAGTCAGCCATCTTGATCCGATATCACATTCAAGTCTTTAATTCATTTTGAGTTAGTTTTAGTGAATGATATAACAGAAAGGTCCAGTTTTAATCTTTTGCATGTGGCTCTTCATTTTTCCCAACACCACTTATTGAAGAGACTGGCCCTTCCTCACTTTGAATTCTTGAATCCTTCATTGAAAATTAATTGACCATATGTGCATGGGTTTATTTCTGGACTCTCTATTCTGTTCCATGGATCTATGTGTCTGTTTTTATGGGAAAAACGTAATGTTTTGTTTCCTCTAGCTCTGTAATATACTTTGAAATCAAGGAGTGTGATGCCTACAACATGTTCTTCTTTCTCAAGATTGCTTTCATTATGTTTTTTGTCATTTCATACAAGTTTTAGGATTGCTTGTTCTATTTCTGTGAAATATGCCATTGGAATTTTGATAGGGATTGTACTGAATCTGTAGATTGTTTTGGGTAGTATGGACATTTTAACAATATTGATTCTTCCAACCTATTTTCATGGAATACCTTTCTAATTATTTGTGCTTACTTCAAATTCTTTTTTTTTTTAAATCAATGTCTAATAGTTCTTGGAATACAGGTCTTTCACCTTCTCACTTAAATTTATTCATAGACATTTTATTCTTTCTGATTAAATGATGTAAATGAGATTGTTTTCTTATTTATTTCTTTCTGATAGTCCATTATTAGTGTATTGAAATGAAACCAGTTTCTGTATATTGATTTTGTGTCCTGCGTATCTACTGAATTAATTTATTAATTGTAACAGTTTTTTTTTTTTTTTTTATTCTGGTGGAGACTAGAGTTTTCCTTGTCTTTTTCTTGATCTTAGAAGAGAAGCTTTTAGCTTTCCACCATTGAGTATGTTGTTAGCTGTAGGATTGTCACATATGGCTTTTACTATATTGAAGTACATTCCGTCTATACCCACTCTGTTGAGTTTTCATTATAAATTAATTTTGAATTTTGTTATATAGTTTTTCTGCACTTATTGAAATTATTATATGATTTTTATTCTTTATTTTGTCAATGTGGTGTATCTTGTTGATTGATTTGCAAAAATTGAACCAACTTTGCAACTCTGGAATTCATGCTACTTGACCATGGTCTGTGATTCTTTTAATACATTGTTGATTATGGTTTGTTAATATTATGTTGAGGATTTTTGCATTTATATTCACCAGATATATTGGCCTCTAATTTTCTTATGGTATTTATGTATCGTTATGGTACCAGGATAATGTTGGTCTTGTAAAATGAGTTTGTAAGTGTTTTCTTCTCTTCTATTTTTTGGAAGAGTTTGAGAAGTGTTGGTATTAATTCTATAGTAGAATTGATTAGTGAAGCAAGTTTTTCTGAACTTTATTTCTTGGAATATTTCTGATTTCTGCTTTAATCTCCTGACTAGAAATCAATTTATTCAGATTTTCCATTTCTTCATAATTTAGTCATAGGTGACTTCATGATTCTAGAAATTTATTGACTTTTTTTAGGTTGTGAAAGCTTTGCTATAATTATCGATAGTAGTCTCTTTCAATTTTTTGTATTTCTGTGGTATCAGTTGTAGTACTTCCTGTTTTATTTCTGATTTTATTAATTTCAGTTGTCTGTCTTTTTACTTGGTGAGTCAGTTTTGTTTATCTTTCAGAGAAACAGGCTTTCATTTCATAGATGTTTTCTATTGTCTTTTTTAATGTCTATTTCTGCTCTGATCTTTGTTATTTCCTTCTTTTTATTAACTTTGGACTTTATTTGTTTTTCTTTTACTAATTCCTTGAGATGTGAACTTATATTGTTTATGTGAAATTTTTCTTGTTTATGAGGTAAACATTTATTGCTATTGATTGATAGTCGTTTTACAATGTTGTGTCAAATTCCAGTGTAGAGCACAATTTTTCTGTTGTACATGAACATATATATATTCATTGTCACTTTATATTTTTTGCTATGAGCTACTACAAGATTTTGTATATGTTTCCCTGTGCTATACAGTATAATCTTGTTTATCTATTCGGCATTTTAAAATCCCAGTCTGTCCTTTCCCACCCCCTGCCCCCTTGGCAACCACAAGTTTGTATTCTATGTCTATGAGTCTGTTTCTGTTTTGTATTTATGTTTTGTGTTTTTTTTTTTTTTTAGATTCCTCATATAAGCAATCTCATGTGGTATTTTTCTTTCTCTTTCTGGCTTACTTCACTTAGAATGACATTCTCCAGGAACATCCATGTTGCTGCAAATGGCGTTATGTTGTCAGTTTTTGTGGCTGAATAGTATTCCGTTGTATAAATATACCACAGCTTCTTTATCTAGTCATCTGTTGATGGACATTTAGGCTGTTTCCGTGTCTTGGCTATTGTAAATAGTGCTGCTATGCACATTGGGGTGCAGGTGTCATTTTGAATTAGGGTTCCTTCTGGACATCTGCCCAGGAGTGGGATTCCTGGGTCATATGGTAAGTTTATTCCTAGTCTTTTGAGGAATCTCCATACTGTTTTCCACAGTGGCTTTCCTTGCTTCCCTCTCCCACTCTTAATGATTTAGATGTCTTCTTTTATAATTTTGTGTTTATTCTTTTTGTAATTCATGGCAGTTATCTCCTTTCCAGTTATGAGATTCTCATTTTTGTAGCATCCTGCTTCTTTTCTATTTAGAGTAGACCTTTCAATGTTCCTTTTAACACGTGTTTAGTGTAGCTAAACTTTTTTTAGTTTTTGCGTCTCTATGAAATTCTTTCTCTCTCCTTCTATCCTAAAGGATAACCTTGCTGGATAAAGTATCCTAGGCTGCATCTTTTTTTCATTCAGGACTTTGAATATATCTTGCCACTCCCTTCTGGCCTGTAGTGTTTGTGTAGAGAAATCAGCTGAGAGCCTTATGGGGTTTCCCTTGTAACTCAATCTTTGCTTTTCTCTTGCTGCCTTTAGGATCATTTCTTTATCCTTGACTCTGGCCGTCTTCTTATATGTCTGGGTGTGGGTCTGTTTTGGTTCTTCCTGTTTGGGGCCCTCTGAGCCTCCTATACTTGGATATCTGATTCCTTTAGGTTTGGGAAGTTTTCAGTCATGATTTCTTCAAATACCTTTTCAATCCCCTTTGTTCTTTCTTCCCCGTCTGGAACCCCTATTATGCATACATTTGTATGCTTTATATTATCCCATAGGCCCCTTATATTGTTTTCATTTTTTTTATTTGTTTTTCTCTTAGTTGTTCTGATTGGGTGCTTTCTGTTGCCCTGTCTTCGAGGTCACTTATTCGTTCCTCTGCATTATCTAGCCTGCTTTGTACAGCCTTTAGGTCAGCTCTCATCTCAGCAAATGAGTTTACTAATTCTACTTGGTTCTTCTTTATAGCTTCTATTTCATTTTTGACATATTTTATATCTCTAAACTCTATTCTTTTAGTTCCTTCAGTACTTTGATCAGTCCTTTTTTGAAAACTTGATCTAGTAGGCCATCGATGTCTATTTTCTTGATCGTGCTTTCAGGGGATTTCTCTTGATGTTTTAATTGGGAGTGGTTCCTCTGCTTCTTCATATTGCTCACATCTTTCTGGCACTGTGGCTCAAGGAGTATCAGTTATCTAGTTCTCCTGGAGACAGTGTGCTCTTAATTTTATTGAGAGTTCTTTGTGACTTCACTCTGTTTTGCAAACTCAGCTTGCTGTTTCCAGAGGTCCTCTGTTGGCACCCTCATCTGTGCTGCTCCCAATGGCTGTCAGCTAGCAGGTCACGACCCCTCCCAACACTGGGTCAGGTGCTGAGCTGTTGCCTGGTGGGAGGGCGGGTCACTCCCCCTCCTGATGCCGCAGTCAGATGCTGTGGTCAGGCAAGGTAGGTAGGCAGATCGTGCCCCCTCCCAGCACCGTGGTCAGGTGCTGTGTTCCTGCCTGGAAGGTGGGTGGCTGCCTGCCCTCTCCCGGCACCGATCACTCAGCTGCTCTGTGCAGCTGCCCGCTCCGCCTCAGGTCGGCGCTCCAAAGGCAGGTTCTGGGAAGATCACGGAATGGACCCACTCCTGCTCCATGCCAAATCTCAGCTCCTTATTTGTCTTGGTGGTGTGAGTTCTCTGAGGTTTCCAGGGCAGAAAAATCCTATCTGCCTCAGGCTGTAAACAAGTCTCAGTCCTGCCTAGGAGG
>NC_045732.1:51400567-51480710 GCF_009834535.1 Camelus ferus
CTCTGGGTAAAAAGGCAGCTTTCAAAGGATCAAGAAATGCCTCTAAACAGACCCTGAAATCATTTCAACAGAGTTTGGGAAATATAAATACATGGAAATATAAATACATGTACAGTATTCTCTGATAGATACATGTTTCTATAGGGAAAAAGGGACCAAGATTTAGAATATACACTTTCTAGTTCCAGCATTGCCCCTAACTAGCTGGGTGATCTTAAATGTCTTCACTGCCCCTCAGTTTTCCCATCCGTATCGTGAAAGATTTAGATCTCTAAGAGCTCTTTCAGCTCCAAAATCTGTGATCTGACTTTCTTTCCTAAAAAAATTACTGTTGCTGTATCTGTGAATGTTAAACTTACCAAGGCAAAGAGATTATACATAAAAAGTTCCCTTCATTATGCAACTAGGTAAATTATACAGAGAAGAATTTCAAATCTTTTTTTTCTGGCTGAATATGTCAAGTTGCCCCCAATGAATCTCATTCACCACATTCCCTTCTTGCCGCTTTGTGCCATCTTCCCTGGCTGATGAAGAAACAAAAAGCCCTCAGCAAACAGTAAGCTGTATCACAGACTCCATGTTCCTGGAATAATGTTGTGGACTGATGGCATTAACCCTAACTTTGTTCTCTAGTTAGACACAAGGGAAATCACCATTGCTCCTGCTGTAATGTCTGAAATGAGAAACCAGCGACCATTTTCTATTTGGACACTGGTCTCACATTTATCTCTGTCCTGGATCTTCATGCATTCACCAATCTTCCCTCATGGAATTATACCAATTCCCAGATATTAGGCTGTGACTTACCCTGGAGCTTTGCCGGGATTAGCACTCTTGTTTCTTTGCAGGGAGCTGGGGATGAAAAAGCCTAACTCTGGGTGTCACGGATCCTACTGATAACTGACAAATTTGTTGTTGAAAGAGGAAGTTGAGCGCATTTGGTGTCTCACCACAGAAACCTTATTTGTACAGACTGAAGGTAAGTCCCTTGAGCAGAAAACACTACTCAAGTTTTAGTTAGTTTTTATTTCATTGGTGCAAAGAAATTCAGAAAGCAGAGAACCAAAAGCTGTGCAAAATCAAATAATGACTTTATACCAGCCTTCCTCTCTATTTCTCACTGTCTCCTTCCACCACAATCTGCATGCCTATCTGTCTCACTAGATTCCAGTAGGCTCTGTGGCAAGATGGGATTTTGAGGCAAAATCTGAAGAGAGTTTGCCTAAGAACAAGAAGACCCTAACTCCTTCAATCCTGAGGAGGCAAAGACTGAGAAAACCTGAAGTCAGAACTAACAGCAGTAGGACTACCTTTGCTTAAGCTATTCCCTCCATTCGGAGTACCCTTTCTTCAACCTCTCATTTCAAGGTTCATAATTTAATGTGTAGTTTAGTTATTTTTGTACATTTCTTATCTTCTTAGTATACTGCAAACTGCTTCAGGGCAAAGATCATGTCTGACTCATCACTGTATTTCCGCTAGTACAGCACAAGTTACTTTCATGAATGCTTGCTGAATGAATAAGTGAAAGAATGAATGAAAAAATATTCAAATAATGAATTAATAAATGAATCATTTATATCACAGAGTCTCCCTCCAGTGTACTAAAGTTCTGGTCTTCATGTATAATGTCTATGGACATTATAAGTATGCAAGGAAAGAAAAATCATACACTTGGGGACTATAGTGTCAGCCAAATCTGAGAACAGTTCTGAGAAACAAAGCTTGCAAAGCAGCACAAACTTCTCTGGGCATGTAAGAGAACTACGTTCAGAACCTAGGGCCTGGAGTTGCAAAGAGACTTCTGGATAAAAACAAAGGAGAAAAGAAAGTACTGTGGCATAGATCAAACAGTAGCATTTGGATTTATAGAAAAGACTGATTAAAGAAGGTAATGGATAAAAACATTTTTGTAGGAGGGCAACCTGGATCTGCAAAAAGCTCTCCTTATAAGACTAGAATCATTTAAGAACCAGATGGAGTCATGCCAAACACTCAGAGATATCTAATATAAATTTCAAGGTCATCAAGAAATGGAAAAGAGACACTTTCAGCACTAGAAACTAAGATCTTGAACTGATTGATGAAAAGACCATGACCTGTGAGAACTAGTAAAGAAAGAAGGTACCCATCCTGGCTGAGGTATGTCAAATGAAACACATTTGACCTTGCAATACCTTTCTTAATTCTGATTTCATATAGTTTTCCAGCCCCAATATGTTGTTAATTTCATTTTCTGACTTGGCATCCCTACAGAAAGGAGGATACACTGACAGGCCAACACATATTTCAGTCGATTTGTCAGTTCTATTCTTTAATATAAATTGTTAAATTGGCTTTCTGGTACAAATCCATCCCTTGTGAGTTTGAGCAGCATGAGCCAGTTTTCCTAGGATATGATCTTTCTTTGGCCAAAGAAAGTTCCAGACCTGTTGATCTTTAAACCCAAATCCTTGGACAGGAGGATAAAAGGATCACTTTCCTGACAACTATCATCACTACCTCCCACCTTCTTTTTACAGACAACATCTTAACATTGCTAAGAAAAAAGACTGTCAGCTTACCTCATTGCTTTCTTGCATGCAATTATCTTCTCCTTTCACTGGCCCTAAAAAGGGAAGCAAAAGTAGCTCCGAAGTCAGTGACCCAGTTTAGGCAAAGAACATTTCAATTCAGGTAGAGTTTTGAGTGCTAATTAAAAGGGGCAAAGCTGTAGAAAAACCAAAAAACTAATAATTTAGCAATCACCAGTTCTTAACAGTTACTGATAATTGTGTTGTGTCATTTTTACAACGTCTGGTGAAAAACCTGGAACTAACTTGTAGTCTGCTGGTTGCAAGTTTGGACATATTTCTTTGGTGTGCTTTTATTTCATGGTTTTATTTTTATGTCCTTGTCCATTTTTATTTATTATTTTCCACCTGCTATTTATTTTTATTATCTTGCCTTTTAAATCATCTTCAATTATTTCTGGAACAATAGTATAAAAAAAGTGAAAAAAAGAGGAAATAGTGAACTGTGACCTCAATTCCTTTTGTGTTAGAACTAGTATTAATTACTTTGATAAACTGTATTCAGGAGTTTCCCATATCTGATTCTATATCTACAGAGTATTCCTCCATTTTAAAATTAATCATTCAACAAGTACTTAAGGAGCTACAACAATGAACAATTTTTTTGGATGCTGAATGGGAAGGGTGGAATTCAGAAGCATGAGATACGTCCTCTGTCTTCTGAGCCCAGTTTAAATAAGTTAATCACTCATAAAAGAATTAAAAACATAACACAGTATATGATTTACTATTAAATTATGTAGAAGTTAAGATGAGTTCAGTATGGGCTTAAACTCTTTGGGAAGGTTGGCTGGTCCTTGCTCAATAGACAAATTTGGTTTCAGCAGTATTCCTAATGGAGTCATGCAAGGTTATTTTGGTGGTACAAGGAATGGCTTTTTAAACATTTTCTAGTTATACATTTTGTTTTTTTTTTTAATGTAACACTTTAAAGACTTTGTTTTTAAGGCTTTAGTGAGATTAAACATACACACATACAAATAAAAGTATATAAGCTAAGCAGACATTACAAAAACAATGGAGGAATATTTGTGTATCTTAAATTTGGCAAATACCAGCTTAAAGACAGGGGAGAAGGCAAGGGGCTGCAAGAGAGAGAGAATATTGCCAAGGATATGAATGAAGGGTAAATGAACTATTTGTTTGACAGTGAGAACAAAGTTTTGACTAAAGCACCAGACATGCTAAGCAACAGTTGGAAAGAAACTTAGAGGATGAAACCAAACAAAGAAGAATTTAAGAATATAAAAACCATAGGATACAGAAAATCATTGAAGGGTTTTAAATAGAGCTGAAGGAGGCTTTTATCTATTGTGTACTTTCTATGTACTGGTCACCATTCTAGGCAATTTACACACATAATCTCATTTAATCCTCAGAACAATCCTTTGGGGTAGGGACTAATATTATCTCTTATCCTACTCATAAGTAAATTGAAGCACTGAGAGGTTAATTAACTTTATTAATATCATATAATAAATAAGTGGGAGAGGCAAGATTCAGACCCAAGTCTGTCTGACTCCAGAACCCAACCTTTTTTTCCACCACTCCCTGAAAGATTGCTGAGAAAGAGGTGCACAGAATGGACTGGAGGAGAGGAAACAAAAGGTGAAGAGCCTTTTTGGAGAATAAGCCAATAATTTAAATTTAAGGTAATAAGAGCATGGATTAGGGCAGTGACATTAAGAATGAAGATAAAGAGTAATTTCAAAAGAATTAGTTTTCTCAAAAAAGCTCTTAAAATCGTAATCAGTGAAATGAAAGAGGAAATGAATCTTCACAAGTAGGAATAAATCAGTCTTTGAAGGGGTTTAATTTTGGCATATTTTTTCACTAAAACTTTTTTGAGATGTACACTAAAATACCTTTCTTCAATGAGAAAAACACTTTGTAGCTGGAAGAGGAGTTAATTTCCCTGAACCTCCGAGGCTTGTTTTGCAGACAAATATTAGCACAGGGCAACTTCTTGAGACCCTCTGTGAGGAAACTACAGTCCTGAAAAGGGAAATGGTTAGTCTCACAGGATGCAAATTTCTTTTTTTTTTTTAACATTTTTTATTGAGTTATAGTCATTTTACAATGTAGTGTCAATTTCCAGTGTAGAGCACATTTTTTCAGTTATACATCAACATACATACATTCATTGTCACATTTTTTTCACTTTGAGCTACCACAAGATCTTGTATATATTTTCCTGTGCTACACAATACAATCTTGTTTATCTATTCTACACTTTGAATTCCCAATCTGTCCCTTCCCACCCCCTGCCCCCTTGGCAACCACAAGTTTGTATTCTATGTCTGTGAGTCTGTTTCTGTTTGTTTGGGTTTTTTTGTGTTTTTGTTTTGTTTTGTTTTGTTTTGTTTTTTTAGATTTCACATACAAGCGATCTCATATGGTATTTTTCTTTCTCTTTCTGGCTTACTTCACTTAGAATGACATTCTCCAGGAACATCCATGTTGCTACAAATGGCGTTATGTTGTCATTTTTATGGCTCAATAGTATTCCATCGTATAAATATACCATATGCCCTACTTCAAAAAGACACCTGCACCCCAATGTTCATAGCAACACTATTTACAATAGCCAAGACATGGAAACAGCCTAAATGCCCATCAACAGATAACTGGATAAAGAAGATGTGGTATATTTACACAATGGATGCGAATTTCTAAAGAAGTATATTTCAGAAAATTTCCATAAGAATAGGTTTCCTTCAGCTAAATATCTGGCTGGTTGGATATACGGGTTGTGAATTAGCATGAATGATAAGCTTTCCTGAAATTCTTGGTCATCTATTTGGTTTCTATATAGTCAAAGCCATGAACAATGGGCAAGAGGACAAGGGATGAGGAAAAGGTATTTCTTGTCTAAGTTTCTTGTTTTGAACTCCTTGCTATGAGGTTTACTATCTTTATAAATGTCACTAGGACTGATCATTGGGAAAATGATGGAATAGGTGAATGCTCTATTTCTGCCCCACCTTCCTTTTTTGGCCTTTTGGTTTAGCTTTCTCTCCAAGGATACAGTTCTTTTCCAGACCCTCAGGGTTCCAGTTATCACAAAAGAATTTGATGTGATTATATCTTTAATACTAAAAGAAGAAGGATTTTTAGGATCTGAGTACTACAAACATATGAGAATGGATTCCAGGTGTCTGGAGTTTCAGGCATTGACAAGCAGCAAAGATTCCTCAAATCAGCAACTAATTAAGTTCTTCAAATAAGCAAGTCTCAAGCTTTTTGTCTCAGGTCCCTTTATACTCTTAAAAACTATTTATGATTCCAAAGAGCTTTTGTTTATATGGGCTGTATCTGTTATAAATAATTAATGAACAAAAACCTCAATTAAATAGAGTTGGGAAGCCAGAAGGTGGAGCTCTGCAACTATCACAGAGCCCAACAGGAAGAAGAAGGACTCCTCTCCTTTCCTGGAAAGGACTCAGTGAATGAAACTCTTTGAATGTTTCTTTGGACTCTTGACATGGGCTTTATAAAGTTTGAATATAAATAATTAAATAAAGTTTATTAACCCCCCCAACATCTTTGCCCTTTCTATAAAACATTCTCCTTCTCTTGTTGTGTAGGGGCTTGCACTTGGTTCATCATGGTTACAGAACCCAAATTGCAATTCTCTGTTGATTCTGATAAGCCCATCTTTGGTGCAGAAATATCTGGCAGTTTATTTATTTCAAGTCAACATTATCAATAATTCCCATATTAGACATTAGAAATTAATACCATAGAAAACAAACTCATGATTACAAAAGGGGAGAGGAGGTAGGAGAGGGACAAGTTGGAGTATGGGATTAACAGAAACAGACTACTATACATAAAATAGATGAGCAACAAGGATTTACTGTACAGCTCAGGTAACTATATTAAATATATTGTAATTACCTATAAAGGAATATAATCTAAAAGAAAATAACTGAATCACTTTGCTGTATACCTGAAACTAACACAATATTGTAAATCAACTATGCTTCAATAAAAATTAATTTATAAGTCCACTTAAAATAATAATAAATATATTGCATGTTAACATAAATAGCATATATTTTATGATATAACTAATTTACAAAAAAATAATGGTAAGAGTGACATTGATTTACAGTTTTGCAAACCTCTTTAATAGAAGGTAGCCGTGATACATTGTTTTAGTTGTAATTTAGGAGAAAAAATATGGTCTTATATGGATGAGATGAAAAAGGGGGAGCATTTTAATAATCTTTTCATATAAATGTATATATTATTTTCTACAACACTAAAGCTAGACCAGTAGTAGCTTTTTACAGGAAAATTGCAATGTGAATTCTGAAGGCATATCAAAAAGCTTTTCCTACTCTATTTCATTAAAATTTATTGATCTATCTTGTATTTTGAATGGATTTCTTTAGGCTTGCATTATTTGTAACCACTTGCATTGGTCTCTTGGAACATATTGATTCATTGATATATGCTATTGTTGGTACAATCCACTTTGCAGAATCAAAAATGCATCACATTGGTTACCATCACCACTGGTTTCATCAGAAAAGTCTGTAACAGAAAGCTGTCAAGCACATGGTGATGGGTACAAGTTGTCCAAATTCCTAATTTACTTGAAAACTCAAATTTTAACATTCACAACTAACACTTGTCAGTTGTTTTTCCTTGAAGTGACAAGTTTACTTTGATCTTTTCTAAGAAATATCTGCCCAATACCGAAATCTGAATAACCATTGGTTTCTTTCAGTCTTTCTTTCAAGTAAAAATGGTGTTCTGTGAAAAAGTATGTAGTTCAGCACAAAACTTAATGTACAAGTGCTTTTCTTTAAGATAACCATTATACTTCAATGTGCAACAGAAGTACTTTGTATATACTTCCTATTTTTTTCACAGAGCATAAAAATGACTTTAATTTAAGGGTCAATATTTAATAAAACTAATATTTTTTACTGCTGCATCAAGGACATTCTTAACTAAAACTACTTTTTCTACCCATATAGGTATGGCAGTGAAGAATACTAGTATAGTTTGATACAGGTCCCTTGATTTATATTAAGGCATCCGAAATTTTACCTTTCATGGCTTTTGCACCATCAGTGTAAATGTCAATATAGTGAAAAGGTAAAAATGCCTTAGTATTATTATAAAAATAGTTTTGACCCTGAGGGCCCACTGAAAGAGTCTCAGCATTCCCAGGGATCTGCAGACCACACCTTGAGAACGCTTGTCTCAAATCATGTTTTAGAAGTAATCATTTAAGGGATTGTTAAAAAAAATTCAGTCAAAATGTCATGAGTAAATAATTACAGATGCAGTTAATATTTCATACTGGGAATCAACTTACAACATCTATGTCATATTATTCTAACATTAACATGAAAGTGATATGTTCTTTGTAGAGCCTTTTTGGTTGTCTTCAAATGTACCTTTGGTATTCTCTTTATTGTCTCCTCTATCATTACTTTCCTTTATTCATTTGAGTTCAGAGTAGCTATATTAACTAAACACTAATTGAAAAACTCTGTGTTAGAATATGTTTGGGTGGATTCAGTGATGAATAAGACAAATCCTTGTTCTTAAGGAATTTAAAATCTAATTTAGAAAGTTAGGAATGTATACACTTAGTGATAGAATATAATGCAGGCTGAGATCAAGTTACTCATTTTTCCTCCTTCAGTGGCAACCACCATACTTAGGCTTTTATCTATGCTTTCACAGATACTCTATGCACGTACAAGGAGATATATATATATATATATATCCTTTCTCTCTCTCTATGTATATATCTTTACTCTCTTGTTTTTAATACAAGAAATTAGTAAACTATATACATTCATCTGAACCTTGATTTTCCACTTAGTAAATTATCTTAGCCATAATTACCTATCATAAAAATAAGGAAGTACCAATGATTTTTTATTAATGTCTAATAATTTATTTAATTATTGTCTACTGGTTATTTAGGTGCTTTATAATTTTGCTTTTGCTATTGAAAATTGTTCTGTAACTAATATCCTTTTACATATGGCATTTTCAACATATGAATATATAAAGCAACGTAGTAGAATAGTCTGGGTATGAATCCTAGCCTTTGTTAGCTGTGTAACCTTAGACAAGTTTCTTAACCTCTCTGAGCCTGTTTCTTTACCTTAAAATGAGGACAAGTTAATATATGTGAAGAACTTATAATAGTATCTGATATATACTAAACATTCAGTACATGTAAGTTATTATTTTTAACCTTCATAGGATCTATGAAGCTATCTACATGGGATCAGGAAAATTATCTTTAAAAGTCTGTGTGTATAAGAATTATGGGATCCCCCAAAATACAAGTACCACTATTGGGAATAATAATGATAATAATAATAAATACTTAGTCAAATAATTTAGATTATCCCTTCTTACAACATCAGCACTTTTTGTATCATAGCTCCTATCTCAATTCCTTCAATGAATAAATGTCTAACATATAAAGTTTTACATCCATTATCTGTAATCCTCACAACAATACTGCAAGATAGGAATTTCCATTTCACTCATGATGTAACTGAAATTCAAAGAAGTCAGTTAATGAGCCCAAGGTTAAATGACTGGCAAAGCCAATATTTGAACTCACTATAGTCTGGCTCCAAAGTTATTTCAATTATACACTGCTAACTGTTTTTTCCTCCTCATTTGAAAAATTCCATTTTCCCCTTGCCAATACCTTCTCTATGCTCATTCTACAAATCAAATCCCTGAAATGTGGCTTCTACTCGCTCTTCTGTACTAAAATTGGTCTACTTAAAGTTATCAAATGCATCATAATTATCCATTCTGATGGATCTTTTTTTCAATATCTTCTTGTACTCTCTGACTTTAGGCATAGTTAACCAGTATGAAGGACAAAAAATTAGGTCTAGGTTCAGATAGAACTGGGTTCAAATCTTTTGTTGCCACTTATTAGCCAGGTTATTAGGTGATTTACATTATCCATCTGAGCTTCAGTGACTCATCTATAAAATGGAGATAACGTAATTACTTCTTAGGCTGATTCTGAGAATTTAACTTAATTAAAGGGCTCTAACAAGAACCTTGTAATAAATATTTGTTATCTTTTTTGACATTTCATGAAATGCCCTCTTTGGTTTATTAACAATGCATTATCCAGGCAGCCCTACATCTCTAATTACTCTCTCTCTCTCTCTCTCTTAAACCTATTGTTGGTTCCTCTTCCTCTTTCAAGCCTTAAATTTCAGTGTCCCAAAACATACCATCATTATGCATCTTTTCTTCTCTCTTTATTCCTCCTTGGTAATATCATCAAAAATAAAAACCTGTATTCTTATAATAAACCCAAATCTCCAGAGCAGATATATCAAAATTGTTTACATTATAGTTCTCACATAGATTCAATGCATCCCAAACCTCATTGAATATGGTGCCTTCCACAAGTCTACTCCTTGACTGATGTGTTATCCTTCAAATTTTCTAGGCTAAAAATCTAAAGCAATCCCACTGGTAAGGAAGACTAAAATGTATGCCTAAAACTGTACCCTCTGAGGAGAAATTTACACTTCACATCACAATAGAAATAGACTTCACTGAACAAACCTAGCCAAGTCATTAAAAAATTAAGCAATTAAACAAATAACAACAAGGCCCAAGGAGGATGACAGTTCAGTGTCCAGAACTGCTGCAACATACTATAAAAAATTACCCAATTTAAAAAATTGTGATACATGCAAAGAAACAGGAAAGTGTGTCCCTAAATAATAAAAAAGAGCAAGCAATAGAAATTTCCTATGAGGGAGGTAAGATGTTGGATTTGGCAGACAAATAATTCAAAAACAGATGTAATAAGTATATTCAAACAACTAATGGAAAATGTGTTAAGGGAATCGAAGAAAAGTATGATGACTTTCCTTCTGTCATTAGATAGAGAATATCAGTAAACTGTTAAAATTATATTAATTAAAAATGGAAATTCTGGAGATAAAAAAGTACTATAAACATAAAGAAAAAATCACTATAAGGACTCAAAAGTATAGTTGAACTGGCAAAAAAGTAACAAATAAAATTGAAGCTATATTGATAGAGATTATGCAATCCAAAGAACAGAGAGAAAGAGGGAGAATAAATGCATGGAGCCTCAGAGAAATATGGGATATTACTAAGTGTATGATACATAATGAGAACACAAGAAACAAAGAAGAAATTAAAGGAGAAAAAAATGTATTCAAAGAAATAATGACTTAAAAATATCTTAAACTTGATGAAAAACTTTAATCTACACATTTAAGAAGCTCAATGAATTCTGAGTACAATAGATTCAAAAGAGCAGAATAAAGAACCCTTAAAGAGCTCTCCTTGATAAAAGCAATAAGAACACTAGAAAAGGTGTCAAAGCAACTTTTTTCAGTACTCTAGAAATTGACTAAAGACTTGCAACAACCCAGGAAATGTTTATTGGAGAAAAATAGTTAAATCTTGTGAAAAATAGTGACCTTTCTGATGTTTTAACTTGTTCTATTTCTGTAACTCTTTCTTGAGATCTATAATAGCCTTGAAAACCAATAACCTGGAACCACAGTGAAAACCTGCAGGTCAGCCTAAGTTTTGAGGCCTTCTAAAGCCATATTCCCAGATAATTGCCATTATTGGACAGGTCTGAACATTCCCTGGGAAATGCCAACAAGGCTTGTTTGAACTGACTCGGAGATCTCATCAGAATTTTTTTAATGTTGATTGTTGAGAACTCTATATATCTGAGATAATAGTCATTTGTTGGATATATATTCTATAGATATATTCTACTAGTCTATAGCTTGTATTTTTATCTTCCTATAAAGGGTCCTTCACAGAGCAAAAGTTTCAATTTTGGTGAAGTTCAGCCTATCACTTTTCCCTTTCTATGGATTGTGCTTTTGGTGTCAAGTCTAATTCTTTATCTAGTCCTTGGTCCTGAAGATTTTCTCCTATTTTTTTAATAATTTTTAAAATTCAAGTACAGTCAGTTACAATGTGCCAATTTCTGGTGTACAATACAATGTCCCAGTCATGCATATACATACATATATCTTTCATATTCTTTTTCATCACAGGCAGGTTATTATAAGATATTGAATATAGTTCCCTGTGCTATACAGAATAAAAATTTTTTAATCTATTTTTATATACAGTGGCTCACATTTGCAAATCACAACCTCAAATTTATCCCTTCCCACCTTCTTTCTCACGGTAACCATAAGATTGCTTACTATGTCTGCAAGTCTGTTTTGTAGATGAATTCATAGTGTCCTTTCTTTCTTTTCTTTTTTTTTAGATTCCGCATATGAGTGATATCATATGGTATTTTTCTTTCTCTTTCTGTATTACTTCACCTGAAATTATGATCTCTAGGTCCATCCATGTTGCTGCAAATGGGATTATTTTATTCCTTTTATGGCTGAGTAGTATTCCATTGTATAAATATACCACAAATGTTTTACCCACTCATCTGTCAATGGATATCTAGGTTGTTTCCATATCTTCACAGTTGTAAATCGTGCTACTATGAACACTGGGGTGCATATATTTTTTGAATTAGAGTTCCCTCAAAATATATGCCCAGGAGTGGGATTGCTGAATCATATGGTAAGTTTATTTTCAGTTTTTTGAGGAAGCTCCAAATTGTTTTCCATAATGGCTGCACCAAACTACATCCCTGCCACCAGTGTAGGAGAGTTCTCTTTTCTCCACACCCTCTCCAGCATTTATCATTTGTAGAATTTAGAATCATGGCCATTCTGAATGGTGTGAGGTGATATCTCATGGCAGTTTTGATTTGCATTTCTCTGATAATTAGCTCAATAGATGCAGAAAAAAGTATTTGATAAAATTCCACTCCCATTTGTAATAAAAACTCTAACCAAAGTGGGTATAGAGGGAACATATCTCAACCTAATAAAATCTATTTATGACAATCCAACAGTCAGCATAATACTCAATGGTGAAAAACTGAAAGCCTTCCCACTAAAATCTGGAAGAAGACAAGGATGCCCACTCTCACCACTTCTATTCAACATAGTCTTGGAAGTCCTAGCCACAGCAATCAGGCAAGGAAAAGAAGTAAACAGATGCAAATTGAAAGAGAAGAGGTAAAATTGTCACTATATGCAGACGACAGAAAAACTACTAGAGCTGATAAAAGAATTTGGCAAGGTAACAGGATACAAAATTAATATACAGAAATCAGTTACATTTGTTTACACTAACAATGAAATAGCAAGAAAAGAAAGTAAAGAAACAATCCCTTCTATAATTGCATACAAAACAATGAAATACTTAAGAATAAATCTGACAAAGGAGGTGAAAGGCTTATCAATGGAGAACTATAAAAAATGATTAAAGAAATTAAAAATTACTTAAAGAAATGTAAAGATATCACATTCTCCTAGATTGGAAGAATCAATATTGTTAAAAAGTTCATATTGTCCAAGGCAATCTACAGATTTAATGTGATCTGTATCAAATTACTCAGGACACTTTTCACAGAACTAGAACAAATAATCCTACAGTTTATATGAAATCACTAAAGACTCAGAATTTCAAAAGCAATATTTAAGAAAGAGAATGAAGCTACAGGAATAAGCCTCCCAGACTTCATACAATACTACAGAGCTGCAGTAATCAATACAGCATGGTATTGGTGCAAAAACTGACATGTGGATCAATGGAACAGAACAGAGAACCCAGAAATAATCCCACAGACCTATGGTCAATTAATATTTGACAAAGGAGACAAGAATATACAATGGAGAAAAGACAGTCTTTTCAGCAAGTGGTGTTGGGAAAACTGGATAGCAGCATGTAAATCAATGAAGTTAGAATACTCCCTCACATCATACACAAAAATAAACTCAAAATGGCTTAAAGACTTAAATATACGGCAAGACACAGTAAACCTCCTAGAAGAAAACATAGGCAAAACATCCTCTGACATAAATCTTAACAATGTTCTCTTAGGGTAGTCTGCCCAGGCAATATAAATAAAAGAATAAGTGAACAAATGTGACCTAATTAAATTTATAAGCTTTTGCAGAGTAAAAGAAACCATAAGCTAAACAAAACGGCAACCTACTGAATGGTAGAAAATATTTGCAAATGATGTGACTGACAAAGGTTTAATGTCCAGAATATATAAACAGCTCTTACAACTTAATCACAAAAAAAGAAACAACCCAATCCAAACATGGGCAGAAGACCTTAATAAGCAATTCTCCAATGAAGACATACAAGTGGCCAATAGGCACATGAAAAAATGCTCAATATCACTAATAATTAATTTTAATAATATTCTTAAATAATATATAATAGTTTAATAATTTATTTTAAAACATTTAATTTTGAAATAAATTTATATTTATAGAAAAGTTGCAGATATAGTACAGAGTTCCTAGATATCTTACATCCATTTATCATTAATGCTATAATAACCATGGGACACTTGTCAAAATAAGAGATTAACATTGCATATAATTAAGTAAAGACCATATATTATTCAGATTTCACCAGTATTCACACTAATATCCCTTTTCTGTTCTAGGATCCAATCCAGGGAACCATATTGCATTTAGTCATCATGTTAGACATCATATTTCCTTAGTATTCCATACTATTTGGCAATTTTCTAATATTTATTTATTTTTCATAACCTTGAAATTTTTTTTCATATTGTAGTAAAATACACACAGTATAAAATTTAATAACTTTTTTAAAGTATACAGTTCAGTGACATTAAGTATGTTCATATTGTTGAGCAAACAATCATCAATACCATCCATCTTCAGAACATTTTTTATCCTGTAAAATTGAAATTCTGTAAACATTAGACAGTAACTCCCCATTCTTCCCTCCCTCAGCCCCTGAAAACCACCATTCTGCTTTCTGTCTCTATGAATTTGAGTACTCTAGATAACTCATATCAGTGGAATCAGAGTATTTCTCCTTTTGGGACAGGATTATTTCATTTAGCATAATATCCTTAGGGTTCACTCACGGTGTGGCATGTGTCAGAATTTCCTTGTTTTAAAGCTAAATAGCATTCCACTGT
Organism: Camelus ferus; assembly: GCF_009834535.1. Taxonomy (NCBI): domain Eukaryota; kingdom Metazoa; phylum Chordata; class Mammalia; order Artiodactyla; family Camelidae; genus Camelus; species Camelus ferus. Next base: position 51,415,208 of record NC_045732.1, read on the forward strand.
ATTTACATTACCACACTTCGTTTAACTATTTATTTGCCCACGGACACGTGGATTGCTTTCACCTTTTGACCATTGTAAATGATGCTGCTATGAATATGAGCATATAAATATCTCTTCATTTCACTTAGGTATTTCCTTGAAGTGAAATCATTGGAACCCATGATAATTGTTTTTAATTTTTTGAGGAAACATCATACTTTTTTCTATAGTGACTGCACCATTTACATTCCCACCACAGGTGCACAAGGGTTTCAATTTCTCCATATATTTTCCAACACTTGTTATTTTCTGTTTGGTTTGATGGTAGCCTTCGTAAGGGTTGTGAGGTGGTATTTCTCTGTGGTTTTGATTTGTCTCCCTGATGATTAGTGATGAACATCTTTTCATGTGCTTATTTGGTTACTTGTATATCTTACTTGGAGAAATTTTTTTTCTTGGAGAAATTTCTTTTCAAGTTCTTTGCAATTTTTTAAATTTTGTGGTTTGTTTTCAGTTGCATTGAAGGAGTTTATTATATATCCTGGATTTTAATCTCTTATCAGATATATGATTTGCAAATATTTCCCCATTCTGTAGATTGCCTTTTTACTCTATAGATTGTGTATTTTGATACACAGAAGGTTCAAATTTGTATTTAGTCTAATTTATCTATTTTTACTTTTGTTGCCTGTGATTTTCATGTCATATCCAAGTAATCATTGCCATGTCCAATTTCAAGAATATTTTACATTATGTTTTCTTCTAGGAATTTTATATTTTAGCTCTTGCATTTATATTTATGATCCACATGAAGTTAATTTCTATGTGTGGTTTAATCAAGAGGTCAAATTTCATTATATACATGTGGATATCCCATTGTCCTTGTACTATTTGCTGAAAAGATTATTCTTTCCTCCATTGAATGTCTGGGTCCTCTGGTTGAAAATCAATTAATGATGAATGTATAGATTTTTTTCTGGGTTCTGAGTTCTATTCCATTGATCCATATGCTTATATCTATGTGAGTACCACACAGGCTTTATTACTGTAACTTTGTAGTAAGTTTTTAAATTTAGAAGTGTGTCTTTCCATTTCCAGTTCCAATTTGTTCTCCTCCCTTTGTAGTGTCTATTTTAGATTTTAATTTTGATGACATCTAATTTATCTGTTTAAAAAAAATGGTCTTTCTTTTGGTTTCTTACTCAAAAAGTGATTGCAAAAGCCAATGTCAGGAAGCTTGCTCCTAATATTTCCTTTTAAGAGTTTTATAGTTTTAGGTATTACTTTTATTTAGCTCTTTGATCCACTTCAAGTGAATTTTTATATGGATATTTATATACAAAATAAGGGTCCAAATTCATTCTCTTAGATATGGCTACTCAATTTTCTTAAAACAAATTTTTGAAAGAACTGTCTTTCCTCATTAAATACGCTTGACTCCCTTGTCAAAAAGCCATTTAACAATATATATGAGGATTTATTTGTGAACTGTCTATTCTATTCTGTTAGTCTGAATGTTTGTCTTTATGCTAGTAAACACTGCCCTGATTACTATGGCTTTGTAGTAAGATTTGTTATTATCAAGTATGAGATCTTCTACTTTTAAAATTATAATTCAAGTATATTCTGGTAATGTTGGGTTCCTGGAGGTCTCATATGAATTTTAGAATGGATTTTTCTATTTCTGCAAAAATGCCGTTAGGATTCTGATAATGATTGCATTAAATCTGGGGATTACACTGGGTGGTATTGACATCTCATTCTGATTCTTTTCTCATTTCCTTGTGGATATATTCTTCACAAATGTCCTTTATAGTTACCAACATGGATTTCATATACCATTCTAAATTTTTAAAAATCCATTTTTAAAATAATATCCAACTTAACTTCAATTGCATGCAAGAACTTATTTACATTTCATTTGTCATTATGTTATCAACAACCCATATTTCATCTTTACATAATGTGTACCCATTAACATAGATATATAATTATTTTATGCTTTTTTATATCTTGTAAAATAATAAAAAGTAGAGCTGAAAACCAAAATTACAATAATACTGGTTTTTATATTTGTCCTTGTATTTACCTTTATTGGAAATTTTTATATTATTGTGTTTATTCAGTTATTATATAGCATCATTTCATTTCAACTTGAAAGAATTACTTTAGCATTTGTTGTAGGCTAGATCTATTGCTAATGAACTCAACTTTTGTTTATTTGGAAATGTTCTAACTTTTCTTCCTATTTGAAGGACATTTTTTCTCGATATACAATCCTCAGTTGATAGGTTGTTTTCTTTCAGAAATTTTTATCATCACACAATCTTCTGGCCTGCAAGGTTTCTGCTGAGATTTCTGCTAATTATCATATTGAGGATCCCATTCCCATGTATGTGATGGGTCATTTTTTTCTTGGTGATTTCAAGATTTCTTTTTGTGTTTGTTTTTGAAAATCTGATTTTAAAATGTTTCAGTATGGGACTCTGTGCTTATTCTATTTGGAATAATTTAAGGAGTTTTTTGTTTAGATTTTTTTCTTAGTATTTGTAGATAAATGTATTTCCTCAAATTTGGAAAGTTTTCATCTGTTATTTGCTCAAATATACTCTCTTCTATCTCTCAGTCTTATTCTAGAACTCCTATGTTGCACATAATTGGTTTCCTTTTTTTCCCTTCGATTTGGAGTGAAAATTAATTTTCCCAGTTTTATCGAGATACACTTGACATATAACATTGTGTAACTTTAAGCTGTACAATGTGTTGATTTGATATTTATATAATGCAAAATGACAACACCATAGCCTTAGGTTACATCTCCATCATCTTACAAAATTACCATTTCTTTTTTTTGGTAAGAATATTTATGATTTACTCTCTAACAGCTTTCAAATATATAATACAGTATTATTAACATAATTACCAAGCTGTATATTAGATCACTATAAGCTATTTATCTTATAACTAGAAGATTTTATCTTTTGAGCAACATTTACCTATTTCCCCTACCACCCAGTCCCTTACAACACCACTCTATTCGTTGTTTCTGATTTGGTTTTAATAGAGCTCACATATAAGTGATAGCATATAGTATTTGACTTTTTCTGGATGATATATTTCACTTAGCATAATGCCCTCAAGATTCATCCATGTTGTTGCAGGTGGTGGGATTTCTTTCTTTCTCATGTCTGAACATATAATGTATGTCTATAGACAGATAGGTAGATAGATAGATAGATAGATAGATAGATAGATAGATAGATAGATAGGGCTATAGATCACATTGTCTTTATCCATTCATCTGTTGATGAACATTTAGGTTCTCTGTAAATTTTGACTATTGTGAATAATGCTCCAATGAATATGGGAGTGCAGATATATCTTCAAATCCTGTTTTCATTTTCTTAGAAAATATGTCCAGAAGTGGGATTGCTGGATCATATGGTAGTTCTACTTTTAATGTTTTGAGGAACCTTCATACTGTTTTCAATATTGATTGCACCAATTTATATTTCTACCAACAGTGTACAGGATTCCCTTTTCTCTACATCCTTCCCAACACTTGCTATCTCTTGTCTTTTTGGTGTTAGCTATCCTAACAAGAGTGAGATGATATCTTATTTTGGTTTTGGTTGTCATTTCCCTGATGATTAGTGATGTTGAGTACCTTTTCACGTATCTGTTGGCTATTTGTATGTCTTCTTTGAAAAAACTGTTTATTTGGGTCTTCTCCCCATTTTTAACTGAATTTTTGCTTTTTTTGTTATTGAGTAGTATGAGATTTTTGCATATGTTGGATAATAACGCCTTATCAAATATATGTTTTATAAATATTTTCTCAAATCTCATACAGTGCCTTTTCATCTTGTTTATTGCTTATTGTGTTGCGTATATGCTTCTTAGCTTATTTTTTGGTCCTACTTTTATCCCATCTTCTCCTAGCCTGCAAGATTTCTACTGAGAAATATACTAATAGAGTTGTAAGAGTTCCCTTCCATGTGAGAACACTTTTTCTCTTGCTGCTTTGAAAATTCTTTCCTTGACAGTTTTGTTATAACGTATGTTAGAGAAGATCATTTGAGGTTGAAATTGTGGGTAACCTATTACCTTTCTGAATTTGAAAGTCAAAATCTCTTTCTAGATTTGGGCAGTTCTCAGACATTATTACTTTAAATAACTTTCTGCTCCTTTCTCTCATTCCTCTTCCTGGGACTCCAAAAATGCACAGATTGCTTCTTTTGATGGTATCCCAGGACTTATGTAGTCTTTCTTCACGCTTTTATTTTTTTCTTTTTACACCTCTGACTGAATGGTTTCAAATAAACTTTCTTCTAGTTCACTAATTCTTTCATTTGCTTGCCCAGGTCTGCTCGTTGAGCTGTATATTGTATAGTTCAGTTTAGGCATTGCATTCTTCAACTGTAGGATTTCTGTTTTTTTTTTTAAAGGTTTCTATTTCTTTACTGAACTCATTTTTAATGCTTTTCTTCTCTAATTGCATTTAGTTATCTATCTCTGTTTGTTTGTAGTTAACTGAATATATTTTGGAGGATTATACTTAATTCTTTCTCAGGTAGTTCAGAGATTTCCATTTCTTTAGGATCAGTTATTGGATATTTAAATTTTTTTTTAGTTTTTTAAATTGTATTATATTTCCTTCATTAATCTTGATCCTTGTGACCTTATGTTGGTGTCTGTGTATTTGAAGAAGTAAGCACCTCTTCCAGTTTTTAAGACAGACTTTGGCAGACAAAACCCTTCAACAGTCAGCCTGCCCAGAGATTCAGAGTGGACCATGGGGTGGTGTATGCAGGCAAGCTTGCTGCTGGATTACTCAGGCCCACAGATCTGGTGTTTGACTCAGCAGGTGAGCAAGCTTAGCACTTGGGAACATAGGGAACATCCTGGTGACTGAGTCTTCAGGGGCAGGACAGAAGCCTGGTTCACTGGGATGGGCCTGGCTTTTGCATCTCTGCTGATCTTCTGGTACCCACGTCTGTGTTGGTGGACCTGGATCTTAGATTCACAGGGGTCAACAAGGTACCAGGAGTCACGGGGATTAGACTAGGGTCTAGGTCTGAAGAGGTTGCCTGGTATGGGATAGGAGCTTAATTTTGTGGGATCTGGCTTGGGGTTAGTGCCATGAGGATTGGTCTCATGCTAGGGTGATCCTGAAGCCTGAGGCCACAGAAGTTGGTTGGCAATCTAAGGCCTCAGAGGCTGGCCTGGATATTGGGACTGTGGTGGCCTGTCTGGCACTAGGAGCTTGCCTTGAGGCTAAAACCACAGGAGATGGCCTGGTGACAAGGTGACCTGGAAGCCTAAGTCAAAGGGAGCTGATCTGAAATCTATGTCTCTGGGGTCTGGACCTAAATGTGCTGGTATCCAGAGTCCTAGGGAGTTTACTGGTAGTCTGGTGCCATGGGAGCATCCTGGAACCTCATGGTCCAGCCAGCACTGAGCCAGAGTTCATAGGATCCACTGCAAGACTAGTATGAAGGAATCAGTCAGTACCAACCAAAAGCCACAATTCACAGGGACCTATCAGGACCTTTGGACCACAGGAGCTGATGTGGTCATGGAAGCTAGCAGGCACTGAGGTGTGTCTGTTGCTAGGGTTCATGGGATCCCACTAGAGCTTAGTACCACAGGAACCTCCTGAGTCAACAATAGCCACCCAGAACACTGGAGCCAAAGGGTACCAGAGTGAGCCAGATACCTGGATTTGTAGAAGCTCACCTGGAGCCTAGTGCTAAGGATGAGGCCTAGAGCTGATGGAGATAGCAGGAACCAGGTCAGCCTAGGAACTGCATTCACGGGAGCCCACAGGAAGCTACTTAGGTCAATAAGAGTCAGCCCAGTGCTAGGGTGAGATGCCTCTGGTGTCCACACTGAAGTCAAGTGCTTAACTCTCCTCTTATGAAAAGTTTCTATCTATACTGGGATGCCTGGGCTTGGAGAGCATGATGTGGGTACTGTGAATTCTATCTATTCTACCATACTCAATGTACATTTTTAAAATTTCTATACTTCACCCAGATGCTATAATCCTTCCCCTGGGATCTTTGGCTCTTGTGGTGTATTTTCAAACACAGATGGTTTTTCAAATTGCTGTTTATTTGAGGCGGTGCCAAAATATTTTTATGTCACCATTTTGCTGACATTACTTTATTTCCTTATTTTTCAGGGGTAAATAGCATTCTATCACATCCATATACCTCCTGTTATTTATCCATTCATCTGTTTATGGACTTTTTAAACTTATTTTTTAAATTGAGTTAGAGTCAGTTTACAATGTTATGTCAATTTCAGGTGTACAACACAATTCTTCAGTCATTCATGAATATACATATAATCATTTTCATATTCTTTTCCACCATGAGCTACAGCAAGATATTCAATATATATTTCCCTGTGCAATACAGTATAAACTTGTTTATCTATTTTATATATACCAGTCAGTATCTGCAAATCTCAAACTCCCAGTTTATCCCTTCCCACCCCTCTCCCCCCACTGTCAAACACAAGTCTATATCTGTGAGTCTGTTCTGTTTTTTTTTAAACAATTTTATTGAGTTATAATCAGTAGGAATCTAAAAAAATGAACATAAATATAAATGTTTCTGTTTTATAAGTAAGTTCGTTTGTCTTTTTTCTGTTTTTAGATTCCAATTATGAATGATATCATATGGTATTTTTCTTTCTCTTTCTGGCATGCTTCATTTAGAATGACATTCTCCAAGACCATTCATCTTGCTGCAAATGGCATTATGTTGTCATTTTTATAGCTGAATAGTATTCCATTGTATAAATATACCACCACTTCTTTACCCAGTCATCTTTTGATTGATTTACATGCTGCTGTCCAGTTTTCCCAACACCTTTTGCTGAAGAGACTGTCTTTATTCCATTGTATGTTCTGGCCTCCTTTCTCAAAAATTAGTTGACCAAAAGTTTGTGGGTTCATTTCTAGGCTGTCTATGCTTTTCCATTGATTCATTATGTCTATTTTTGTACCAATACCATGCTGTTTTTATTACTGTAGCTCCATAGTATTGTATGAAGTCTGGGAGGTTATTCCTCCAGCCTCATTCTTCTTCTTCAATATTGCTTTGGCAATTCTGGGTCTTTTGTGATTCCATATAAATTTTACTATGATTTGTTCTAGTTCTGTGAAATATGTACTGGGTAATTTGATAGGGATTGCATTAAATCTGTAGATTACTTTGGGCAGTATGACCGTTTTAACAATATTGGTTCTTCCAATCCAGGAGTATGGGATATCTTTCCATTTTTTAAAGTTGTCTTTAATGTCCTTAATCAATGTTTTGTAGTTCTCTGTATGTAAGTCTTCCACATCCTTGGTTAGATTTATTACTGTGTATTTTATTACTTTGGGTGCTATTTCAAAAGGGATTGTTTCTTTACTTTCTTTTCCTATTGATTTGTCACTAGTATAAAGAAATGCAACTGATTTTTTACATTAATCTTGTATCCTGCTACCTTGGCAAGTTCTTTTATTAGTTCTAGTATTTTTTGTGTGGAGCTTTTGGGGTTTTCTATATATAGCATCATGCCATCTGCGTATAATGACAATTTTACTCCTCTTTTTTCCAATTGGATCCTTTTATTTTCTTTTCTTACCTGATTGCTGTGGCTAGGACTTCCAAGACTATGTTGAATAGAAGTGGTGAGAGTGAACCAACTAGTCTTGTCCCAGATTTTAGTGGGAAGGGTTTAAGTTTTTCACCATTGAGTACTATGTTGGCTGTAGGTTTGTTATAAACAGCTTTTATTATGTTGAGATATGTTTTTTCTATACCCACTTTGGTGAGAGTTTTTATCATAAATGGGTGTTGAGTTTTATCAAATGCTTTTTCTGCATCTATTGAGATGATCATGTGGTTTTTGTCCTTTATCTTGTTGATGTGGTGTATTATATTTATTGATATATGTATGTTGAACCAACCTAGTGTTCCTGGGATAGACCCAACTTGATCATGGTGTATCATATTTTTATGTGCTGTTGGATTCTGTTTGCTCATATTGTGTTGAGAATTTTTGCATCTATGTTCATCAGTGATGTTGGTCTTTAATTTTCTTTTTTGGTAGTGTCTTCGTCTGCTCTTGTTATCAGGGTACTAGTGGCTTCATTGAATTAGTTTGGGAGTCCCTCCTCCTTTTCAGTCTTCTGGAAGAGTTTGAGAAAGGCTGATATTAGTTCTTCTTTGTATGTTTGGTAGAATTCCCCAGTGAAGCCATCAAGTCCTGGACTTTTGTTTGTAGGGAGGTTTTTTAATTGCTATTATGATTTCACTTCTAGTGATAGGTTTGTTCAAGTGGTCAATTTCTTGTTGATTCAGTCTTGGTGAACAGTATGTTTCCAGAAACTTGTCCATTACTTCTAGGTTGTCCATTTTGTTTCCATACAGTTGTTCATAATATTCTCGTATGATGTTTTGTATTTCTGTGGTATTGGTTGTACTTTCTCCATTTTCCTTTCTTATTTTGTTTATTTGTGCCCTCTCTTTTCTCTTCTTAATTAGCTTGGCCAGAGGTTTGTCAATTTTGTTTACTCTTTCAAGCAAAACATCTCTCTGTTTGATTGACTTTTTTCTATTTTTTTAGATCTCTATTTTATTTATTTCCTCCCTGATCTTTATTATTTCCCTCCTTCTGCTGACTTTTGGTATTTTTTATTTACTCCTATTTTTCTAATTCTTTTAGCTGGTGGGTTAGATTGTTTATTTGAGATTCTTCTTTTTTGAGAAAGGCCTGTATCACTATAAACTTCTCTCTTAACACTGCCTTTGTTGCATCCCGTAGATTCTGTGTGGTTGTGTTTGCATTGTTATTTGTTTCAAAGTGTTTTTGAATTTTTCTTTGATTTCATCATCAACCCATTGTTTTTTTTAGTAGCATGTTGTTTAATCTCAATGCTGTAATGTTTTTCTTCTTTGTTTTTCTGTAGTTGAATTCTAGTTTCATGGCATTGTGGTCAGAAATGATGCTTGATAATTTCTATCTTCTTAAATTTATTGAAGTTTCTTTTGTGCCCGAGTACATGATCTATCCTAGAAAATGTTCCATATGCACTTGAAAAGAATGTATATTCTATTTTGGGGGGATTTAATGTCCTGAAAATATCAACCAAGTCTAATTGTTCTATTGCACCATTTAAGTTTTCTGTTGCCTTATTGATTTTCTGTCTGGAAGATCTATCAGTGATGATAATGGGGTGTTTAATTCTTTTACTATTATTGTATTCCCATCAGTTTCTCCCTTTACATCTGTTAGTATTAGCTTTATCTATTTAGGTGCTCCTATATTGGGTGCATACATGTTAATGAGTGTAATATCCTCATCTGGTATTGCTCTTTTAATCATTATATAATGTCCCTCTTTGTCTTTCTTTATGGCCTTTGTTTTAAAGTCTGTTTTGTCTGAAATCAGTATTGCTACTCCTGCTTTCTTGTCATTTCCATTAGCATAGAATATCTTTTTCAATCCTCTCAATCTTAATCTATGAGTGTCCTTCTCCCTAAAGTGGGTCTCTCATATGCAGCATATCGTAGGTTGTTGTTTTATTATCCAGTCTGTGACTCTATGTCTTTTGAATGGAGCATTTAGTCCATTAACATTTACATTAATTATTGATAGATGTGTGTTTATTGCCATTTTGAACTTATTTTGAAGTTGATTTTGTATCTCTTCTTTGTTCCTTTCTGTTTCTTTTTGTGGTTTGATAATTTTCCTTTGTACTATCTTGGCTTATTTTTAGTTTTTGTGACTCTATTGTAAGCTTTTGGCTTGTGGTTGCTTTATTTTTTATGTATATTAACCCATTTTTATATCTGTTTATTTTAAACAGATAGTAATATAAGCTCAAATCCATCCTATCAAAACCAAAAAAAATTAAAAAGAAGAGAAAAACTATATTTTCTTGCTCCCCTCTCCCGCCCTTAATGATTTAGATGTATTTTTTTAAAATGTTCATGTTTATTCTGCTGTAATTCATTGTAGTTATCACCTTTCCAATTATTGTTTTCTCATTTTTGTAGCATCCTGCTTCTTTTCTATTTAGAGTAGACCTTTCAGTATTTCTTTTAGAGTAGGTTTATTATTGCTGAATTCTTTTAGTTTTTGCTTATCTGTGAAGTTCTTTATCTCTCCTTCTACTCTGAAGGATATTCTTGCTGGATAGAGTATCCTAGATTGCAGCTTTTTTCATTCAGAACTTTGAATATATCTTGCCACTCCCTTTTGGCCAGCAGTGTTTGTGTAGGGACATCAGCTGAAGGCCTTATGGGAGTTCCCTTAAAACTAACTCTTTGTTTTTCTCTTGCTGCCTTTAGAGTCATTTCTTAACTTTGGCTACCTTAATTATAATATGTCTTGGTGTAGGTCTGTTTTGGTTCTTCTTGTTTGGGGCCATCTGTGCTTCCTGTACTTGGATATCTGATTCCTTATTTAGGTTTAGGAAGTTTTCAGTATGATTTTTTTCAAATACCTTTTCAATCCCCTTTTCTCTTTCTTCTCCTTCTGGTACCCCTATTATGTTTAGGTTGGCATGCCTTATATTATCCCATAGGCCCCTTATATTGTTTTCATTGTTTTTTATTTGCTTTCCTCTCAGCTGTTCTGATTGGGTGATTTTTGTTATCCTGTCTTCTAAGTCACTTATTTGTTTCTCTGCATTATCTAGCCTACTTTTTACAGCCTTTAGGTAAGCTCTCAACTCAGCCAATGAGTTTTCCAATTTTAATTGACTCCTCTTCATAGTTTCAATTTTCTTTTTGACATATTCCCTGTTTCTATTCACAGTCTTTTTTAGTTCCTTCAGTACTTTGATTACTCCTTTTTTAAAAATCATGATCTAGTAGACTATCGAAGTCTATTTCATTGAATGTTCTTTTGGGGGATTTCTCTTGTTCTTTTAATTGGGAGTGGTTCCTCAGCTTCTTCATTTTACTTATATGTCTCTGGCACTATGAATTATGGAGTATCAGTTATCTACTGTGTCTGAATGGGTTCATTTATTTACTTATTTATCTAAAGCAGATGTGGAAATAATACTTAAAAAATTTAAAAGAAGAAAAAATATTTGAAAACAGTGTATAATTGATAACAGAAGAGCAAAAGAAAGAGATATAAAAATGAAATGAGACAAATTTTAAGAAAGAAAACATTTTAAAAGAAAATTTTAAAAGGGATTAAAATATAAACAAAAATTTTTAAAAAATAATAAGAAAGAAAAATGAAAAGAAAGAAAAAAAAGTGTGTGTGTTCCCATGGAGACTGTGTGTTCTTAATAATTTTGTCAAGAGGTCCGTCTTAAGTATGAGTGGTTGCCAAGTCTTCTTTCAGTGCCTTTTGCCTGTTATCTGTTTTGCTGGGGGTGTGGCCAGTGATCTGGTATCCAGAGCTTGCCCTAGCTATTGAGTGAGGCCTCTTTTTTGTTCTATGGTTGTCACCACTCTTTCCCTTGCCCTGCTATGCAAACTCCTCTCCCTGGTTTCAGGGCCCTCAGGTCACCTCCGTGAGTCTGTGCTGCTACCAGTGCTGGTAGGCGGGCAGGTTGCACATCCTTTCAATGCTGTGTCTTGGCACCACGCTCATGCATGGTAGATGAGTGGGTCATGCCTCATCCCAATACCACATCTGTAGCTGCGCTCTTGCATGATATGTGGGAGGGTCACACTCCATTTAGTGTTGCTCCTAGCACTATGTCAGGTCTGCACTCCATAGGCAGGGCTCAGAGAAAACAGCTGCACTAGCCCTCACCCCAGCTCTGTTCCAGAACACTGCTTCTTGTCCATTTGTCTTAGAGGTACAAGTTCACTGAGGCACTGGGGCAGAATGTTCCTATCTGCTTGGGACTGTAAACAAATCTCAGTCCCACCTATGAGGTTGTGGAGCCCCTAGGTAGGGATTCAGGTTTTGACTTCACCTCTGTCTGGGAGCTGTGCACTGGAGAATATGGTGGCTGTGGCTGAGCCCTGACTCTCTTCTGAAAACATGCCTGCTATGGTGCCACAGGTCTGTGGGGACAAAGGCTATGGCACTCCACCCCCCAGGGCACATCAGCAGTGTTACTTTGCTTTTTTCCCCTATATTATGGGGTACTCATGCTCTTCTAATCTGCATATCCTCCCATCAATGGGACACAGCACACTACAGTGTGTGTGTAGTCTACACTACAGTCCCCCAAGTTTGCCTCTGTACAGCCAGCCCAAGTTCTCTGACCTGTTCCATCCCAAACTTACCAGTTCATGTCTAAGGCTGGGGCTTGTTGGGACCCTTTGTGCCCATTTAACTTAATTCTGTAGATCAAGGGCTATTCCATACAGATCTGAGGCTTGGAGGTTCCCCCTCCATCCTTCTGACCTCTCCATTGGAGAGAGGGAGACTCAGTGAATGAGCGTTATTCTTCTTTTGCTGCTCCCTCCCTGTGGGACTGGTCTCACACTATTTTCCTTTTTCTTCCTTTTTCCCTTTTCTCCTACCAGATTGGTGGCATATTTTTTCTTCTGAAGAAGGTGATGTTCTGTCAAAGTTCGGCAGGTGTTCTGATTGGATGGGTGGGTCCATGGATGTCAGTCTTGGTGTATTTGTGAGAGAAGGTGCACTACAAGCTGCCTTCTACTCTGCCATCTTCACCCTTCTCCAGCAGCAGTGCTTTTTAATGGTAGTCCTAGGCAGTTTTGTTTTGCACATACCCTCAGCCAGAGTTCACACAACCATTCAGTCCCCTGAGGCTACCTCTGTGCAGTGGGCCCCAGCCTTCTCCCTGGGCACCTCATCAACTTCCAGAAGTTTGTACTGGCCTATCCTTGCTTGCTCACATCTAGGACTTAGGATCCCAGGGACTCTCCCTGCCAGTTTCTCTTAGTTCTGTCTGCCAAGTGGCTGCCACTTTCTCCTCCAAGGCTCAGAAGCTCCACTTCTGTCCCCACTGACCTCCTAGCTGTAGGGGGTGTCCCAGCATGAGGGTGCCTTTCTTCCTTTGCCACTCCCTTCCCACAGGACTGGTCATGCATCAACTGTCTTTTTCTTTTTTTTTTACCAGATTCTCCTTTATTTTGAAGTGAGAGACACTATGCCAGAATTTAGTTGTTGTTCTGTGCAATTAAGTAAGTTTGTAGATGTAATTCTTGGTGTATTTGTGGGAGAGGGAGCACTATTAGTCTCTACTTTGCATTCTTGGCACCTCTTCTCATCCATCAACATTTGAATGCATAAAGATGTGATAGATAGATAGATATATTATATATATAATGGAATACTACTCAGCCACAAAAAAGAATAAAATAATGCTATTTACAGTAGCATGGTGGACCTGGAGATCATCATTCTAAGTGAAGTAAGCCTGAAGAGAAAGAAAAACTCCATATGATATGCCTTATATGTTGAACTTATGGTTACCAGCAGGGAAAGGAGGTGGGAAGGGATAAACTGGGAGACTGAAATTTGCAGATACTAGCTACAATATATAAAATAGATAAATAACAAGTTTATACTGTATAACACTATGTTCAATATTTTGTAGTAACTTATAATGAAAAAAATGTTTATATGCATATGTATAACTGAAACATTATGTTGTACACCAGAAATTGACACATTTTAAACTGACTATACTTCTATTAAAAAATAAAAAATAATGGAGAGATGATCTGAGTAGACATTTTTCCAAAGGAGCAATGCAGATGGCCAACAGGTATATGAAAAGATGATTCTCAATATTGCTAGTCATCAGGGAAAAGCAACTCCAAACCCCCATGAGATATCACTTCACATCAGTCAAAATGACTGTCATCAAAAAGAACACAAATAACAAATTTGGGAAGGTTATGGAGAAAAGAGAACCCTCCTACAGTGTTGATGGGAATGTAAATTGATGCAGTTACTGTGGAAAACAATATGGAGATTTCTCAAAAAAATAAAAATAGAACTACCATATAGACCAGCAATTCCACTCCTGGGTATATATCTGAAAAAAAGCAAAAACAGTACTTCAAAAATATACAAGCATATCAATGTTCATAACAGCATTATTTACAGTTGGTTAAATATGGAAACAACCTAAGTGTCCATCAATAGATAAAGAAGATAAAGAATATGTAGTGTATATATACAATGGAATAAAACTCAGCCATTAAAAAGAATGAAATTTTGCCAGCTGCAGCAACATGGATGAACTTGGAGGACATTATGCTAAGTGAAATAAGACAGACAGAGAAAGACAAACACTGTATTATTTTCTTATATGTGGACTCTAAAAAATACATCAAACTATCAAATGCAACAAAAAAAATCTGACTCACAGATAAAGAGAACAAAGTAGTGGTTACCGGTAGGGTGGTGCAATCCAGGGGTGGGAGATATGAGGTAGAAACTATTGGGTGTAAGATAGGCTCAAGGATGTATTGTACAGCATGGGGAATATAGTCAATATTTTGTAATAACTGTAAAAGGACAGTAGCTTTTAAATTGTCTTAAAAATAAAAAATAAAATTAAAAAAATTTATATGTCCATACTACCTTAGCAATCTAAAGATTCAATGTAGTCCCTAGCAAGGTTTCAAAGGCATTTTTTATAGAAGTAGAAAAAATAATCCTAAAATTTTTTATCAAACTACTGAAGGCCAAAACAATCCTGAGAAAGATGAATAAAGTGGGAGGCAACACACCTTATCTTAAGGTGTACTGTAAAGCTATAGGAATCCAAACAGTATAGCACTGGCATAAAAAGAGAGACATAAATCAAAGTAACAGAATCAAGAATCCAGAAATAAACCTATGCATATGCTGTAAACTAAATTTGACAAGGAATCCAAGAATAATCAGTGGGGAAAAGATAGTCTCAATAAATAGTGCTGGCATAATCCAATATTCACATTAAATGAATGAGACAAGATACATACCTTACACCACTAACAAAAATTAACTTGAAATGGATTAAAGAATTGAATATAAGATCTGAAACCAGATAACTCTTAGAAGGGAACGGGAAAAAAGCTCTTTGACATGAATCTTAGCAATGAGTTTTTTGGAATTGATCTTAAAGTAAATCAACAAAATTAAAAATAAACATGTTGGACTATATCAAAATAAAATGCTTCTGCACAGTATCATAAACAGTCAACAAAATGCAAAGGCAAACTACAAATTGGAAGAAAATACTTGCAAATCACATATCTGATAAGGAATTACTATTCAAAATACGTAAAGAACTGATATAGCTGAATAGCAGAATAATAATAATAATTAATAATAATAATAATCCCAACTAAAAATGGGGAAAGGGACTGAATAGACCTTTCTCCCAAGAAAATATACAAAAGGACAGAAGTGACATGAAAAGGTTCTCAACATGTCTAATTATTAGGGAAATGCATATTGAAAGCATAATATCACCTTAAACCTGTTAATGGCTATCACCAAAAATACAAAAGATAACAAATGCTGGTGAGAATATGGAGAAAAGAGAATTCTTGTGCACTGTTGTTGGGATTATAAATTGGTACAGCCACTATGAAAAATAGCATAGAGTTTCCTCAAAAAAATATAAATAGAAATACCATATGATAGTGATTCCACTTTTGGGTAAACATCTGAAGGAAACAAAATTACTATTAAAGAGCTATCTACACCCCCATGTTCATTACAGTATAATTTGTAATAGCCAAGACATGGAAGCAATCTAAGTGTCCACCAACAGATCTATGGATAAAAAAAACATGAGACACACCACACACACACACACACACAGGAATCCTATTCAGCCATAAAAATTCTGCTATTTGTGCCAATGTGGGTGGACATTGGGGACATTATGCTAGGTGAAATATGTCAGGTAGAAAAAGACAAGTACTGTATGATATCACTTAAATGTAGAATCATGAAAAAACACAAACAACCCTCTCAAAAAAACAAAAACGAAAATGAAAAACCTCATCAAACTCATAGAAAAAGTAACTGGACATTTGGTTACCAGAGGCAGAGGTGGGGGAATGAGGGAATTAGATAAAGGTAGTCAAAGGTAAAAGCTGCAAGCTTTCAGTCTTAAATAAATATTGGTGATGTAATGTATAACATGATGACTATAATTAATACTGCTGTATGGTATATTGGAAAGGTTTTGAGAAAGTAAATCATACAATTTTCTTCACAAAGAAAAAACTTTTTTATCTTTTTTTGTATCTATATGAGATGATGGATGTTAGCTAAACTTACTATGGTAATCGTTTCACAATATCTGTTAAGTCAGGTCATTATGATGTACACTTTAAACATATATAGTGCTGTATCTCAATTATATCTCAATAAAGGTGAAAGAAAGAAAAGATGCTTTTTGTGTAATGGAGGCAGGATCAGAAGCTCCTTTGCCACATTTCATGATGTTTTGGTCCCCAGGATGACACCTGGCCATAGAGAACCCTCCAGAATTTTCTGTGGGCACTAGCTGTAAGAATACTCCTCTCTGCAGTCAAATGCTCTACCCCTGAAGAATATTCCTCTCTATATCTATATATGTCTAATGTGTGGTAGTTTCTACTCTCACAGTGACAACCCTCACCAGTTGAGGACAAAAGTTCTATGGTCTCATGGTACTCCCTCAGGTACTGTGATTTCTAGATGGGCCTTAGCTGTCCAACTCTTTTACCCAGAAAACAGCTGACCCTAACTAATCACAAAGCCAAGGCAAGCACATGTAGGCAGAGTTACCCATTCTATCCTTACACCTTTCAAATTATTATCCCCTTATTTCCTTCTTTTTTATTTATCTTTTTGTTTGGTAAATCTATTTCTTTCTCTTCCATTATCCTCCTTTCTTTTAAGTTTATCAAGTATATATTGTTCACAAGTTTATGTGCACTTCTCTACCAGCAGAAGTTCCCTTACCATATTCCTCAACAAAGTGCTACTGATAAGTTATACCCCCCTGAATACAAGGGTCAGGCAGCATTAACCTCTTAGATAGCATCACACATCATCTTTCTATGCCAGAATGCCAAATTCCAAGCTTCATTTAGGCGAAGGGTATTTTTAGTGGCCCTATACTCACACCTTTCCTTTTATACATAAATATTAGGATCTTAATATCATGTGAACACTTCTTTTAGCCCAGCAAAGGAGGAAAATAAAAATAAAGTATGTTATTCAGCAACTTGGTCAATATGAAGTTTAGAAATAACTTTTAGTTTTTTTAAAGAGAAATTCATATAAAACAAATATTCAAAACTCAGAGAAATTTTTCTCTCAGCAGAGATCATAAAATATAAAATTCTGTTTTTAATAGAAGAGGTGAAAATTGGTGTCTGAAACACCAAGGTTGTTTGCAAGCAACTAATATCTTTTGCTATTTATGGTTTATCAAAACCCAGTCTACTCTGGTGTCTAGGATAAGAGGTTTGATTATAGAGGGTACTCTGAAGGAGCAGACCTTATTTCTTATACTTTCCTGAAGAAAGTTAGAATAGAAACCTCAAGAATGAAAGCAGAGTCCAGGTCATAAACTTCTTTTGGTCAGTGCTAACTTTGAACAACTTGTCTTAAGATCTTTTTTTCTGGCCTACCATGAGCTTTCATGGCAGTTTAATGACCTCCCCCTGAACTCCCCTGCTTCATGTTAGCTTTGGACTAACAACTTGGTTTTGACCCTCCTGGAGAACTGATTTCACTCACTGCCTAACCCAGCCCCGACCTTCAGTAGGTAGCCATGTACGTCTGGAGATCTTACTGAGGAAACTCCCCCCACACTGGCCTGAACTTTATTTACATTTGGAAAGCACCCAAACACTTAGATCTGGGAGATTATCTTCTGAGACTTTAGTACCCCAAAACTCTGAATTACTTCTCTATTTTCTAGTGAACTGCTTCTCCATTTCCCAGTTGTTGACTCATAGTGACACAGCATTGCTAGATCTTCAGCCTCTATTGTTCTCAGCCTGGCTTCTGAGACTAGTAGCCCAGCTTATAACCAATGCCACAAAGAAAAAGAAATGAAATGTTACTAGACCAAAATGGAAAGACACAGTGACTCAGTAACCCTATTGTTTTCTCAAGCTAAGTCTTGATGACCTGCTTGGAGTTGGTAAGGATTTTTCTGTGATGGAAAGCTCTAAAGAAAATTAAAAAAAAAAAAAAAAGATTGTCTCATTCAATCCAGACTTCAAAATCCATAAGCTACCTACTTGAGTCTACCTATGACTATGAATACAGACATTATTATAAAGGCTTATCAGAAGTAATGTGAGGGTACAGCATCTGGTGTGGAAACTAGGAAATCTTTAACCAAACTACACACAGGATTTGTTCAGGGACCATTTACAATGCTGATGTAACACTAAAGTCCTCTAACTTCTTTTCCTGCAAATCTCCTGCACAAATACTTCTCCAATTCTCTCTCAGTCAAACAAGAGTTCTTTTGCAAATTAATTCATTCATATACACCCTGGATGTGCCTGTGGGGTGGGCTATTCCTATTAGTTTTATAAACAGATGAACTCTAGAATTCTGGGCTTCAAATGGTCCCTGCCCTTAAGGAGTTCATGGTCTAAGGGGCAGCATACATATGAATTTTAATACAAAGCACACTAGTTGAAGCCCACGATAAATGTATTAACTAGGCTCCTTAGGGTTGATTAATTTTTCTTAGAGATTTAGGAAAGCTTCACAGAAGGGTAGCCTTTGTTGTGACTTTTTAAATATGAGATTTAAATAATCTCTGACTGGAGAAAATGGAAAATAAGGAGAGGAGCATTCAAAATTGTGGGGACAAGCACAACACAAAGTTTAAAAGTGTTATTCTCCCAACGTCTTTTCTATAACACAGTCTATTCAGTTTCAGGAAATTTGTAGTTACTGACTTGTAAAATGTAGTTCTGTGGTTCAGACTATCTGCTTGTTGTTTGAATTAAACATTGAGCTCATACTTTGAAGTTTCAGCCCTTTGAATAAAGGTCCAGAGGCATTCTTGACAACTGAGTTCCTCTGTGGCTGAGGGAAAGGTAGGCTAAGATAAAACTGGAAAGTTAAGACAGGGCCAAAATATGGAGAAATTAAAGATCAACTTAAAGAATTTGAGTGAGAGTTAGCAGCAAATGAAAAACTACTAAAGGGATTTTAAGCACGGTAGTAACTTTACTAGGCTCACATTTTATGAAAATGGCTTTGGTAGCACTGGTTGGGAGACAAAACATTTTGGAGACTGTTGCAATATAAAGAAAGGATGAGGAGCTAGAAATAGATTGTAACAGTGGAAAGAGAGAAAGAGATGAATCTGAGAGACATTTTGAAGATAAAGTCAACAGGATTTGGAGCTTGCTTTGGTAAGGTGAATAAGAAAAGTGGAAGCATTAGAGACAATTTTAAGATTTCTGATATATAAGCCTGGATGACGATGATGACAGTGATGATGATCTATTTAGCATCAGCTATATACCATGTACTTCCATTGTCTCATTTATTTTCACAGTCCTTTGAAGTAAATATTTTTCTCCATTTTACTTATGAAGAAACTGAGATTCAAGGAGGTTAAGTGATTTGCCAAAAGTTATATAGTCAGCAAAAAATGACTTATTTGTGCTCTGTTTTCATGATTTTCAGTAATATTTTTCTTTTTAAAAGGCCATATCTATGAAGCCACTGGCAAAGTTACAAGTATGAAGAGAAAACAGAAATAAAAATATATGCACAACTGACTTTTAGGAGTAATTGGTTATATACCTTTCAAGACTGATGAAAATGCACTCTCTTATCTGACCTGGATCTCTGCCTAAACATGTTCCTTGAATGTTGGAAGACCCTCTTCTGAGTCAAAAGTGACTAGTCTTTAGACATCTATAGTTTAATTTTGATCAAAGATTATGGAAGCTTCTCTGAAAAAAATTGGGGCTATGTGAAAATGGTAGACACATAGAGCACCCTGATAAGAAACAAATTGCCTCATTCTAACAGAGAAAGATCAATCCTAGAAAATGTTCCATGTACACTTGAAAAGAATGTATATCCAATTTTGGGGGGTTGTAATGCTCTGAAAATATCTCCCAAATCTAATTTTTCTATTGTTTCATTTAATTTCTCTGTTGCATTATTTATTTTCTGTCTGGAAGATCTGTCTAGTGATGTTAATGCGGTGTTAAAATCTCCAACAATGATTACATTCCCATCAATATCCCCCTTCATCTCTGTTAGTAATGGTTTTATCTACTTAGGTGCTCCTATATTGGGTGCATATATATTAATGAGTGTAATATTCTCATCTTGTATTACTCCTTTAATCATTATAAAATATCCTTCTTTATCTTTCTTTATGGCCTTTGCTTTAAAATCTATTTTGTCTTAAATCAGTACTGCTACACCTGCTTTTTCAGCTTTTCCATTTGCATGGAATATCCTTTTCCATCCTTTCACTCTCAATCTATATATGTCCTTCTCCCTAAAGTGGGTCTCTTGTATGCAGCATATTGAAGGCTCTTGCTTTATTATCCAGTCTACCACTCTATGTCTTTTGACTGGAGCATTTAGTCCATTAACATTTACAGTAATTAATGACAGATGTGTGTTTATTGCCATTTTGAACTTATTTTTGCAGTTGATTTTGTATTCCCCTTTGTTCCTTTCTTCTTCCTTTTGTGGTTTGGTAATTTTCCTTTGTATTATCATGGATTTTATTTAGCTTTTTTGACTCTCTTGTAAGTTTTTGGCTTGTGGTTACCCTTTTTTGTAAGTCTATTAGCCCATTACTATAACTGTTTTTATTAAACAGATAGTAATATAATCTCAAAACCATCCTATTGAGAACAAAAAATTTAAAAAATAAAGAAAAAAAATACTCTATATTTTCTTGCTTCCCTCTCCCACTCTTAATGATTTAGATGTCTTCTTTTACAAGTTCATGTTTGTTCTATTTGTAATTCATGGCAGTTATCACCTTTCCAGGAAAGAGTCTCCTCAGGCACAAACAATTCAGAAATAAATGTGCAAAAGCCCTCTGGCATGAATCAAGGGGAAGGAAGAGGCAGTTTGAATTTACCTGCAGTAAATTTGCCAGTTGATCACTCAAAATTAACAGTTTCTTTTGTGCTTATATGCATTTTTTATCAGTCTTTCCACCCTTAAACAGTTATACCCACGTCATGTCTGCTAGATAAACAACACAAGTGGGGAGAGGATATCCTTTTTTTTTCCTGAGAAGATGATGAATGAATGCATTATTTGGACCTTGAAATGAAGAATTTATTGACTTTATGTTAGGTCTGACTCCATTAATGGAAGTTAATATATCCATTCATTAAACAACTATTTATGAGGTGTCTGTTATATGTCAGGCTAGCTGCTGGTGATAACAAGACTAATATGGCTCCTGATCTTATGCAACTGCATATTCTAGTGGGAAACACAGAGCAGTAAACAAATATTGGCAAAATACTGGCATAAGAGCCATGCTAGGGAAGATTCAAGCTGGCAGAGGGACATCAAGATACATGTAACACAGCCTAAGAACTGGAAGTAAGATCTCTATTGTAGTTGGAGATGAGATGAGAATTCATAAGAGATAAAACTGAACAGGTAATGATGGGTCTAAATCTTGCAGAACCTTACAAGCCATGTTAGGAAATAAGAATTTATCCTACAAACAACTGGAAACCATCGAAAGGTCAGAAGCAGTTAGGGGGAAGTGAAAGAATAAGTATTCTGAGTTTGACCCTCTCTGGAGACAGTAAGAATTGCTGTAATACAGGCTAAATGATGGTGACCTGAAGTAGAGTGGTGTTTGAGGACAAAGAAAAGTGGATGAATTTGAGAGACTTTTAGAGATATAATTATTTTAAAATGATGATTAATTATGTATTGGGGATAAACAAGAGAGAGGAATCAAGGATGATGTTCAGGCTTCTGGCTTGAGCAACCATGGTGGTGTCATTGATCAGAGGGAGAAAACAAGGTTTAAGGAGATGATGATAAATACAACTTTGAACAGCCCGAATTTAAGTATATGTGGGATATTCAGGTAGAGCTGTTCAGCAGGTATTCATGGAATATGATTTTGATCTTTAGTAAAGAACTCTTGGCTGAAGATATAGATTTGGGAATCCTTAGTCTATAATAAATCTTTCAGGTGATAAAATATGTATGTTAGTTTTCTCTTTATCACTGGCTTCCTGTGTATATCTGATTCTATTTGAGAGACTGTCTAGATCAGTCTACACAGTCAGAGTGCAGTGTCAAAAGTAGAGAAAGGAGTGACCCAAGTCTTTCATGAATTCACATGGACAAATTACAACTATCTGAGTATCTTTTTCTCTATCAGTAAAACAGGACAACATAAAAGAAAAGGAACAACTATTTCTAATTGCTCTTCCCACATGATCAGGTAGTTGCTAGGTTCATATATATTAAAATATGTAAAGAGCTCCAAATAATTGCTGGTGCTTTGCCACTAGATTTGTTTAATTAGAGTTCCCTAAGTTTGCATGCTGCCATAATTTAAAGTGGCAGCAATTGTTCCAGAATTATTTTGCAACAATGAAGGACTATCTTGTTGAATATCTGCACATTCCTATACTAATGAACACTAGAATGAGCATTTTCTAAAAGTGAAATTGTTGGGTTAATGGATTTATCCACTTAAAATATTTCTAGATGTTGCCAAACTACCCTCCAATACACTGTTTGAGTATAGCTGATTCCCTACATCTTTAGCAACACTGGGTGTTATCAATATGATATTTGGTGATCTAACATTTTTCCTATATATTAAGTTTTTCATTAAATTTACCAATTTTTCTGGGAATAAGAATAAAATTTTGTTGAAGCATTTAGAAGACAACAGGCAATGATGATCCTTTATTAAAATGTGACTGGATAAATCTTCCATTCTGGAACCTGAGCAGACCAGATATTTGGAATGGCTGTTCTGAGATATAATGGATATTTTACAGTTAGCAAACTTCTATCATGAATAACATTTCAGTACCTTGAAGCTACTTCCACATATAAGCAATATGAAGTGGTAGCAACTTTACCTTCTCTACAACTTTCAAGGATTCTGAATAAATGTGAAAATATCTACATATTGTGCACCAAACCTAATTTTAAGGGTGATGAGATGAATGATTGAATTATTGGAAAACAATGTGATACTGCCAGATTCTACAGTAGCTTCTTGAATCAGTAAGCATTTTTTCCCATGAGAACCTGGTACAAGTTAGCCCACAGCTGTAAGAGATCTGATTAAGGAAAAGGAGCAAAGATGACCCCAGCATAAACATTACTGGTTTCCTGTTTCAGTATACTCTAAAATATCATTAGACCGAAATGTGAAGAGCTAGAGAATATATTTAGAATAAAGCTAGATTCAGGTTTACAAGAGAGACTGAGTTTTGGCAGGTTAATCACTTTGCAATTGAATTGTTTATTTTTGTTTATTTTTTGGTTGCTAAGATGACTTGATCAGATCAACTGTTTTGGGATGTATACATTCTTCTTCAATCAAGGAAGAAAATAACAATTTTATATGTCTTAATCTAAGTGTGCCCTTTAATGGGTTATAATGATTTAATATTTCCATTGAAGATCAGTGAAGTGCCTAGCAACAGCTGACTTTAATGTTTTGTTTTGCCATCTTTCAAAAGCCATTTCTTTCACATATATTCTTGCCCTTGATTCTTGCAACGATTCTCTGATGAAAGAATTATTATCTACATTTTACAGTAGAGCCAAAACTAGAACCAAACTCATTTATCTCATGTCCTTTCCCCTAGATAGATAGAGGAAACCTTTGGCTAAGTGCAGCATGGCAGTCACTTTATAAATGTAGAAAAACCCAATGTTCATAGCATCACTATTTACAGTAGCCGAGACATAGAAACAGCCTAAATGTCCATTGACAAATGACTGGATAAAAAAGATATGTTATATTTATACAATGGAATACTATTCAGCCATAAAAATGACAACATAACGCCATTTGCATCAACATTGATGTCCCTGGAGAATGT
Organism: Camelus ferus; assembly: GCF_009834535.1. Classification (NCBI taxonomy): domain Eukaryota; kingdom Metazoa; phylum Chordata; class Mammalia; order Artiodactyla; family Camelidae; genus Camelus; species Camelus ferus. The sequence continues at coordinate 51,439,198 of NC_045732.1, forward strand.
CATTCTAAGTGAAGTAAGCCAGAAGGAGAAAGAAAAATACCATATGAGATCACTCATATGTGGAATCAGAAAAATAAAAGAACATAAATACAAAACAGAAACAGACTCATAGACATAGAATACAAACTTGTGGTTGCCAGAGGGAGGGGGACGTGAAGGGACAGACTGGGATTTCAAAATGTGGAATAGATACACAAGATTATACTGTATAGCACAGTGAAATATATACAAGATCTTGTGGTAGTTCACAGTGAAAAAGAATGTGACAATGAATATATATATGTTCATGTATAACTGAAATATTGTGCTCTACACTGTAATTTGACACAACATTGTAAACTGACTATAACTCAATTAAAAATGTTTAAAAAAAGCTTAATATAATTTGACTACAAAATAAGAAAGTATCATAAGATATTTACAAAACAATAACATTGACATCAAAAGGTTTTAGATACCAATTGACACCAAAAGTGTCCAATTAACACCAAAGGTGTTTTATAAGTTTCAAATAATATAATAAAATAGTATTTACTTTTATAAGTAAATATCCTTAATAGAGACAAAGATTCCAGACATTTTATATTGACATCTTCCTTAATAATAAAATGAATATAGAAGTTTCCCAATGTCACACCTATACAAATCCTGATTTGGTGGACACCAGATTCAATTCAATTCAATAAAAATATTGAGCACCTATCATATGTATGACAGGAACTTGAAATCTAGTGGGAGGTACAGTAGATAATCAGGTACACCTAAAACTAAAATGTCAAATGGAATATAAATGTCTAAATGTCAAAGTTCCAAGGATGGAAAGGTCCCATCCAATAAGGTAAGTAAATAGAGAGGGTGTCATGAAAGAGGTGGAGTTTGGTCAAAGCCTCTACACATGGGTAGAATATTAATTGGAAGAAGAGACGACAAGGGTGCTCCAGCAAGATGGATTGGCTCATATGAAGGATTGGAGATAAGAAAGTCTAATATGTGTTTGGGGAATAGTGATAATCCAGTTTCTTTAAGACAGAGTGTACCTTTAGGAGTGTCAGGAAAGAGGAGATTAGAAAAGTAGAGTGAAGCCATATTGAGAGGGCTTTGAGATCTAAGTAGAGAAGTTTAACTAGGAACTGATGAACAATGATAAATCATTAAAGGTTTCTGAGCAAGGAAAAGGACATGATTAGAGATTAACTTGAAGCAAATGAAGCTGATAGCTTTTGGTAAGGCATATGGCAGAACAAAGTGTGAACAATTGGGAGACTATTGAAGTATCCGAGCTGAGAGATGAAAAGGCCATCAGCTTAGATAGTGGCACAGAATAGATATGAGAAGTAGAGAACTCAGTATCTGATCAGATGACAGTGGCAGAGGTTAAGATTTGGAGAAGAGTAAAAATATGCAAAGATAATGACAATATTTTCAGCCTCAAATAATGAAACCAGTAACAGAAATATGGAAGTTCGGTAAAAGATCAGGTTTTGAGAGAAACGTGATCAGTTTGAAGACACACTTTCGGAACCTTATACTTTGGCTAGATCTGAGAGACAATCACTCCAAAGAACAGACAAATTTCATCCTAACAAAAGAATAGGTACTGTAATATTGGTGATAGTAGTGGTGTTATAAATAAAGTCAAATTCCATGCTTTGGTAATGTACAACTGCTATGGAGATGAGGCTTCGATCTGTGAAAACTGACCTAATGTAGAGAGATAAGATATAAATAGCAGGTCAAAACATCAGTCTAAAAGAGTTTGGAAAATGAAATGTGAGGCAGGAAGAACATTACCAAACAGAAGCATAAAGATGCATTCTGAGATCTGAGAACTCCCTTTATTTGGGTAAATTGGGCATTACATAGTGTTTAAATAAATAGTTTTGCTATTTAGCAACTTATACTTTAAAAAAGGAGTTAGTAAATTATAGCCTACAAGCCAAATATGGCCCATCACCTGTTTTTGTATGGCTTACAAGCTAAGAAGGTTCTTTACATTTTTAAATGGTTGAAAAAATTCAGAAGAAGAAAATTTCATGGCTCATGAAAATGATATGAAATGCAAATTTCAATGTCCATAAATAAAATTTTATTGGAACACAGCCATGTGCCTATTTTTAGGTGCAACCCTGGCTGCTTTTGTGCTACAAAGGGAGAGGCTAGAAGTTGTGACAGAGACCACGTGACTTGCAAAATTAAAAAATATTTACTATCTGGCCCTTTAAGAAAAATTTGCTGACCTAATATTGAAGAAATGTCCTTTTATCACTGTTACAGCTGGTAATCAAAAGATTTCACTGATGTTGTTTTGGAGGCTGTATTTACTCCTTATAATTACCTTCCCACAAGCTCACACTGCATTGCGGTCTGAAGAGTGTTGTGTGAATCACTCATATCAACTGTTTCTCTCTTCCTTTGCCTCAAGCTGTTACCTTTATTTATGACCAGACTAATGGACAGAATTGTTTTCATATATTTTAAACTATCACAGTAAAAAGCATAAATTTTAAGCAAGTCTACTCTTGAATCAGCAAAGACTTGAACATCAAGTCATGGTACCCTGAACTGACAAAGAGGTTAGCATAGGTATGATATTTGAGAATGAGAAAAGCATCCCCTGATATCCTGGGGCTGGCATGATACCATCAGCTAGACTTTAATATTGCTAGTTGGTGGCCTGATACCCCCAACTAGATTATATCTTCCTGTTGAATTTAAAAACCTGTCAAATAACCCCAACACAGATAAAACTACTGTGTGACCATAATGGATCCAGTGAAAAACAAGGCCACTCTGTTATGATGTCTGTACACAGATAAAATTTGGACATTGTACAAACCACAAGTTATAAAACATTCTATTCTCCCAGTGAATATGAGTGACTTCTGGTTCTTTACCAGTTTCAGCTTTAGCCTTACTCTTCTGTTATTTCAGTTAAGATTTATTAATATAATCATAGAAATTGTGGATGCTCCACTTCCTGATATCCAATCCAAAAACAGTGCTGTTCTCTTAAAATCTCACCAAAATCTTCTAACATAATCCCAAATCTTATAAATCCCTTCTAACAGCCTTTTACAGAGAAGCCATGAAGTTCTCCATGATGTGTGTTCTCCTTTGCTGCACCTAGTAATAAATCCAACTTTTCAATTATACATGTGTTCCTAGTGATCTTTGACTGGAGAGAATTGACAGAATTGGAAGATCTACTAAGATTCAGTTAAAACCCTCACTAACTTACACTAGGACTGTCAAATCAGTAATGGTGATTTCTTTTTTTTTTTCATATCTTCAAATTGCCTCCATGTGCAGTTAAAGCCCAGTGCATCTTTCCTTTTTCTTTAATTTCAACATTTTTTATTGATTTATAATCATTTTATAATGCTGTGTCACATTCCAGTGTAGAGTACAGTTTTTCAGTTATACATGAACTTATATATATTCATTGTCACATTTTTTCTCTGTAAGCTACCATAAGATCTTGTGTATATTTCCCTGTGCTATGTAGTATAATCTTGTCTATCTATTCTACAATTTTGAAATCCCATCTATCCCTTCCCAACCTCCGCCTCCTTGGCAACCACAAGTTTGTATTCTATGTCTATGAGTCTATTTCTGTTCAGTACATATGCTTTGTTTGTTCTTTTTTTTTTGCAGATTCCACATATGAGCAATCTCATATGGTATTTTTCTTTCTCTTTCTAGATTACTTCACTTAGAATGACATTCTCCAGGTGCACCCATGTTGCTGCAAATGGCGTTATGTTGTCAGTTTTTATGGCTGAATAGTATTCCATTGTATAAATATACCACATCTTCTATATCCAGACATCTGTTGATGGACATTTATGCTGTTTCCATGTCTTAGCCATTGTAAATACTGCTGCTATGAACATTGGGGTGCGGGTGTAATTTTGAAGTAGAGTACCTTCTGGGTGTATGCCCAGAAGTGGGATTCCTGGGTCATATGGTAGGTCTATTCCTAGTCTTTTGAGGAAACTCAATACTGTTTTCCACAGTGGCTGCAACAAACTGCATTCCCACCAGCAGTGTAGGAGGGTTCCCCTTTCTCCACAGCCTCTCCAGCATTTGTCATTTGTGGATTTTTGAATGACGGCCATTCTGAGTGGCATGAGGTTATACCTCATTGTAGTTTTGATTTGCATTTCTCTGATAATCAGTGATATTGAGCATTTTTTCATGTGCCTTTTGATCATTTGTATTTCTTCCTTGGAGAGTTGCTTGTTTAGGTCTTCTGCCCATTTTTGGATTAGGTTGTTTGGTTGTTTCTTATTAAGTCATATGAGCTGCTTATATATTCTGGAGATCAAGCCTTTGTCGGTTTCATTTGCAAAGACTTTCTCCCATTCTGTAGGTTGTCTTTTTGTTTTACTTATGGTTTCCCTTGGTGTGCAGAAGCTTGTAAGTTTCATTAGGTCCCATTTGTTTATTCTTGCTTTTATTTCTATTGCTTGGGTAGGCTGCTCTAGGAGAACATTTTTGAGATATATGTCAGATAATGTTTTCCCTATATTTTCCTCTAGGAGGTTTATTGTATTTTGTCTTATGTTTAAGTCTTTGATCCATTTTGAGTTGATTTCTGTGTATGATGTAAGGGAGTGTTCTAGCTTCATTGCTTTACATGCTGCTGTCCAGTTTCCCAACACCATTTGCTGAAGAGACTGTCTTTATTCCATTGTATATTCTTGCCTCCTTTGTCGAAGATGAGTTGACCAAATGTTTGTGGGTTGATTTCTGGGCTCTCTATTCTGTTCCATTGGTCTATATGTCTGTTTTTGTACCAATACCATGCTGTCTTGATGACTGTAGCTCTATAGTATTGTCTGAAGTCTGGGAGAGTTATTCTTCCAGCCTCTTTCTTTCTCTTCAGTAATGCTTGGTCTTTATTCCATTGTATATTCTTGCCTCCTTTGTCGAAGATGAGTTGACCAAATGTTTGTGGGTTGATTTCTGGGCTCTCTATTCTGTTCCATTGGTCTATATGTCTGTTTTTGTACCAATACCATGCTGTCTTGATGACTGTAGCTCTATAGTATTGTCTGAAGTCTGGGAGAGTTATTCTTCCAGCCTCTTTCTTTCTCTTCAGTAATGCTTTGTCAATTCTAGGTCTTTGATGGTTCTATATAAATTGTATTATGATTTGTTCTAGTTCTGTGAAATACATCCTGGGTAATTTGATAGGGATTGCATTAAATCTGTAGATTTCCTTGGGCAGTGTGACTGTTTTAACAATATTGATTCTTCCAATCCAAGGGTATGGGATGTCTTTCCATTTTTCAAAGTCTTCACCCTTTTATGATTAAAAGCTCTCACCAAAGTAGGTATAGAGGGAACATATCTCAACATAATTAAAGCTATATATGACAAACCTACAGCCAGCATAGTACTCAATGGTGAAAAACTCAAAAGCTTCTCACTAAATTCTGGGACAAGACAAGGATGCCCACTATCACCACTCCTATTCAACATAGGCTTGGAATTCCTAGCCATAGCAATCAGGCAAGAGAGAGAAATAAAAGGGATCCAAATTGGAGAAGAAGAGGTAAAAGTGTCACTATATGCTGATGACATGTTACTATATATAGAAGACCCAAAAAGGTCCACACAAAAACTACTAGAGCTGATCGAAGAATTCAGCAAGGTAGCAGGTTACAAGATTAACGTTCAAAAATCAGTTGCATTTCTTTACACTAACGATGAATCAACAGAAGAAGAAAGTAAAGGAGCAATCCCCTTTAAAATAGCACCCAAAGTAGTAAAATACCTAGGAGCAAATCTAACCAAGGAGGTGAAAGAATTATACACAGACAACTATAAACCATTGATGAAGGAAATTAAAGAACCCTTTCTTTCTTTATGTAGATCTGAGTTTGTGACCTATATCATTTTCCTTTTTTCTTAAAAACACTTAACATTTTTTTTGTTGTTGTTGATGCTTCATTTTTAAATTTTTAATTTAATTCTATTTTTTCAGCTTTATCTGTAATGTTCTTTTTTTAACATTTTTTATTGAGTTATAGTCATTTTACAATGTTGTGTCAGATTCCAGTGTAGAGCACAATTTTTCAGTTATACATGAACATGAATATATTCATTGTTGCATTTTTTTCACCATGAGCTACCACAAGGTCTTGTACATATTTTCCTGTGCAATACAGTATAATCTTGTTTATCTATTCTGCATATGCCTGTCAGTTTTTGAATTCCCAGTCTGTTCCTTCCCATCCCCAGCCCCCTTGGCAACCACAAGTTTGTATTCTATGTGTATGAGCCTGTTTCTCTTTTGTATTTATGTTCTTTTTTTTTTTTTTTTTAGATTCCACATATGAGTGATCTCATATGGTATTTTTCTTTCTGTTTCTGGCTTACTTCACTTAGAATGACATTCTCCAGGAACATTTCTTGTATGACAGGTCTACTGGCAACAAATTTCCTCAATTTTTGTTTGCCTGAGAAAATCTTTTTGTTTCCTCTCTTTCACTTTTGAAGGATAATTTCTCTGGATACAGAATTCTAGGTTAGTAGTTTTCTTTCTCTAAATACTTTAAATATTTCACTCCATTCCATTTTTGCTTGCATGAATTCTGATGAGAATTCCAATGTAATTCTTACTCTTTTCTTCAAAACATAAGTTTTTTGTCCCTCTGGCTTCTTTTAAGATTTTGTTTTTGTCTTCAGTTTTCTGCAGTTTGTATATGATATGTGTCAAGTAGATTTTTTGGAATTTATTCTTCTTGGTGTTCTTTAAGCTTCCTAGAGCTGTGATTTGGTGGCTGTCATTAATTTTGCAAAATTCTCAATTATAATTATTTCAACTACTTCTACTTTTCCTTTTCTTCCTTATTTTCCCCCTTTCTGGTATCCCATTATGGACATGTTAAACCACATATAATTGCCCCACAGTTCTAAGATATTCAACTTTGTCTTTTTAAAAAATTATCTTTCTATTTCTGGTTTAGAAATTTCAGCTGACTTATCTTATGTCTTCAAATGCTCTGATTTTTTTTTCTCAGCTGTATCTAATCTATTGATCAAAGATAGTTTTTATTTCTGTTATAGTGGTTTTGTAGTCATTTTTTGAAGTTGTGTTAGTTTCAGGTGAACAGCAAAGTGATTAAGTTACATACATACAAGCACATATATTCTTTTCTAGATTCTTTTCCATTATAGTTTATTATATTAAATATAGTTCCTTGTTTTTTATCTATTTTATATATAGTAGTGTTTATATGTTAATCCCAAACTCTTAATTTATCTCAAACCCCCACTTTCCCTTTGTTAATCATAAGTTTTTTTCTATGTCTGTGAGTCTATTTCTGTTTGTAAATAAATTCCTTTGTATTATTTTTTAGATTCAACATATAAGTGGTATCATATGATATTTGTCTTTCTCTGACTGACTTACTTCACTTAATATGATAATATCTAGGTCCATCCATGTTGATTCAAATGGCATTATTTTATTCTTTTCTTGGCTGAGTAATGTTCCATTATATATACACCACATATTCTTTATCTGTTCATCTGTCAATGGACATTTAGGTTGCTTCTCTGTCTTGGCTATTGTATATGGTGCTGTTATAATTATTGGGGTGCATGTATCTTTTCAAAATAGAGTTTTCACCTTTTCCAGGTATATGCCCAGAAGTGGAATTGCTAGGTCATATGGAAAATGTATTTTTTTTTTTTAAGAAACCTCCAAACTGTTTTCCATAGTGCCTGCACCAATTTACTTTCAAACCAACAGTGTAGGAGGGTTCCCTTTTCTCCCTACTTTAAAGATACTTTTTAAATTTCCCTTTTAACTTTTTATTTGACTCATTGATTGTTCAAAATAATGTTATTTAATGTCCATTTATTCATGAGTTTTCCAGTTTTCCTCTTGTAATTGATTTTTAGTTTCATATACTTATGGTCAGAGAAAACATTTGGTTTGATTTCAGTCTTCTTATATTTGCTAAGACTTCTTTTGTGACCTAATATATGTTCCATTCTAACAAATGTTCCATGTGTGCTTGAGAACAATGTGTATTCTGCTGTCAGCAGATCGAATATTCCATATATATGTTAGATCCATTCACTCTGTAATGTTCAAATCTGTTGTTTATTGATTTTATGTCTGAATAATCTATCCATTGTTGACAGTGAGATATTAAAGTTTCCAACTATTGGTATATTTCAGTTCATTTCTCCTTTTATTTTTGTTATTTTTTGATTTATGTACTAAGGTACTTCATTTTGGGGTGCAAAAATTATTTACAATTATTATATTTTCTTGCTGGACTGACCCCTTTATCATTATATAATGACTTTAGTCCCTTTTTACCTTTTTAAAATATATATTTTCTAATAGAAGTATAACTACTCCTGCTTTTTTTTTGTTACCATTTGCTTGAAATATCTTTTTCCATCTATTCCTTCTCAGTCTATGTCTGCCTTTAAAGATGAAGTGAGTCTCTTGTAGACAGGATATCATTCAATCTTGTCTTTTATTAAATTTTATCTATTTAGTCACTCTATCTTTGGACTGGAGAATTTAATCCACTTATATCTAAAGTAATTATTGGTAGGTAATAGCTTACAATTGCCATTTTGTTAATTGTTTTCTGACTTTTTTATGGATCCATCATTCTTGGCTTCTTATCCTGCTCTGTGTGTGTGTGTGATGTAATGTCTTTTGGTATCAATATGCTTTGATTTCCTTATCGTGTTCTTTTGTGTAATTACTACAGGTTTTTCCCTTTTGTTTCCATGGGGCTTATATAAAATATCCTAAAAGTAGGGCATTCTATTTTAAACTGATAACAACTTAACTTTGATTGCATTTCTAAACTTTTATACTTTTTCTCCCCCTCACATTTTAGGTTATTGATATTACAGTTTATATATTTTATATGGTATATCCAATAACATTTTATAGTTATGATTATCCTTAACACATTTTTGTTTTAAATTATAATAGTAAGTAAATTGCACAGCATCATTTCCATATTGCAGAATCTAATTTTGACTAAATATCTACTGTTGCCAATGAATTTTAGGCTACTTTCATGTTTTTATGATGTTTATTGGTGTCCTTTTATTTTCATTCAAAGACTCCCCCTTAGCACTTCTTGTGATGCAGATTTAGTGGTGATGAAATTTTAACCTTTTGTTTGCTTGGGAAAGTCTTTATATCCCCTGCCTTTCTGAAGGATAACTTTTCCAGGTATAGAATTCTTGATAGATTTTATTTCAATATTTTTAATATAATAACCCATTATCTCCTGGAGTGAATAGTTTATTTTGAGAAATCTGCCTATAGTCTGTGGGAGTTCCCTTGTATGTAATTTTTTTTCTGCTTTTTCTCCTTTCAAAATTTGTTTTTGGTATTTTCTGCTTTCAAAATTTGTTTTTTATATTTGACTTTTGAAAAATTAATTAGAATATGTCTTGGTGTAGCCTTATTTGGTTTCAACCTATTTTGGGTCCTTTAGGCCTCAGATTTGGATGTCCATTTCTCTCCCAAGGTTTGGGAAGTTTTCAGCCATTTAAATATACTTTCTGTCCTTCTCTTTCTTTTCTTCTGGGATTCCCATAATGTAGATAATATTTCTCATGATTGTATCCTACATGTCTCTTAGGCTTTCTTCAGTCTTTTTTATTCTCTTATTTTTATTATTTTGATAGGAAAATCTCAAATGTTCTGTGTTCCAGGTCACAGATCATTTCTTCTACATGGTCAAATCTGCTGTTGAAGGTTTTCATTGAATTCTTCACTTCACTCATTTTATTTTTCATCTCTAGGGGTTTTGTTTGTGATGCTTTTTTGATGATTTTTATTTCTTTGTTGAACTTCCTGTTTTTTGTATGCATTGTTTTCTAATTTTATTTATTTTTCTGTGTGTTATTATAGTTCACTGGACCTCTTTAAGAAGATTATTCTGATTTATTTGTCTAAGAGTTCATAGATCTTCATTTCTTTAGGATCAGTTATTGGAGCTTTATTAGTTTCCTTTAGCTGATTTTTTATGATCCTTGATTCTTTACATTAGTATCTGTGCACTAAGTTTTCTCCTTTTCCAGCCTTGACAAATCCACTTTGTCAAAAACAGCTCTTCACCAGTCCACTTGCCTCACAGTTCTCAACATTTCAGCCGGTAGTGTTCTTGGGCAGTGAGGATTGTCACAGGGTCTACTTTGGGGCAAGGCCACTGCCTGGATTCTGAGGTTGACAGTGGGGGTGCCAGTTACTGAGAACAGCTGGTTAAGAATGCTGGCTAAATTCCCTGCCCAAGAAAGTCTGTAGGAGGAATCCTACAAGTGCTGGGTTTTCTGGTCAGGTTTCCCATATGGTTGGGATTAGGTACTATACTCAGAAGTAGGTGGGGGTCTGTGGATTAGCTTTCCTGTCCTAGCAGGGTGGCAGAACAGGCCCCAAGGTCTGCACTGCTCATTATCTGGGGACTTGAATCTTGCAAGATTGTGCACTGAATTTCCTGGCCAGATAAGACTATCAATTTTGTTCTATAAATGGGCATTGCTGCCAGCCAGGATCTGCACTCGAGTGTTGCTCATCTATATACCTTCTCAGGTGCTCAGGCAAGGCTTCCTAGTTGGGCAGTGTCAAGAACCACACTCAGAAGTGATCGGGGCTGTGAATTAGTTCCCCTGCCTGGGTGGAGGAGAGTTGGCTCTAAGCAGCTTCTCAGGTGTTATGGCAAGGCTTTTTTTTTTTACTGAAGTAGAGTTGATTTAAAATATCAGTTTCATGTGTACAGCATAGTGATTTGGTATTTTTAGAGATTATACTCCATTAAAATTATTATAAGATAATGACTATAATTCCATATGATATACTATACACCCTTGTTGCTTATCTACTTTATATATAGTAGTTTGTATCTCTTAATACCATTCCCCTAATTTGTCCGTCCCTTCTTCACTCTCCCCTTTGGTTACTGCTTGTTTATTTTCTATATGCATGAGTCTTCTTCTGTTTTATATATATATTTATTTGTATTATTTTATAGAATCCACATATATCATACAGTATTTGTCTTTCTCTGCCTGACTTACTTTACTAAGCATAATATTCTTTAGTTTCATCCAAGTTGCTGTAAATGGAAGATGGCAAGGCTTTCTGGTTGGGTGGGGCCAGGAGCTAAAATCAGCAGTTAGTGGTGCTGTAAATTAGCTCACATATCTGGGTGAAGTGGATGATCTGGTTGCAAGGCAGGCAAGGTTCTTTGTGGTCTTGACTCAAGGCAACCCATGCCTCATGTTCCCTAGCCAAATGGGGCCACTGGTTTTGATTTGCTGATGATCAGCTCTTCCCATCATGCCCTCCGCCCAAGTGTTTTTGAGCCATTCAGCTTCCCAGTGTTTTGGCAAGGTTTTTTTTGTTGGGCAAACCTAGGAGCTATACTCAGCAGTGAGCAGGGTTATGACTTTGTTCCCTTACCTGGGAGGAGAGGCAAGCCAGGCTCCGGGATCAATGAGGCTCTTTTTTTTTTTTTTTTTTTTGAGATACCAAGTGAGGTAAACCTGTGTCCTGCTAGCTTTTCTGGTTGGACCATGCCACTATCTTGGCTCTGCAGATGTGCAAAGCCACTGGTTGGGACTAAAGCTTGGGTACTGCAGGTAAGAACTCCAACTGCTAAGATACAAGCACTGGTTGTTGTGAGTCTCTTCCTTCTTCTTTGTAACAATTTTATTCCCAGTGGTCAGGACACACAAGTTTCCTCATGAGCCCCATGAAGTAAGACTATAGTGTAGCTCCCAAGAAGTGACCCACAATGGTACTGGTGGAGCTGGATATCCATCCTAGGCTCTCTTTTCCCACTGGAAGAACTATATACTCAGAGGAGACCCTTCAGTGTCGTGTTGTACCAGCATAGGGGAGAGTAATGTAGCTAGTGAGTAGCCACTCCTCCTTTCTAATGTGATCTATATCAGTCTCTGTGTTTCAAGGGGGTTCATCAGACTTATCTTCATGTTTTAGAATTTTCTCAGTGTTGTTCATGAATGGTTATTAGTTTTTCTTTTTTTTAATTTTTGTATAGTCAGTTTACAATGTTGTGTCCATTTCTGGTGTACAGCATAATTCTCCAGTTATACATAAATGTACATATATTCATTTTCATATTATTTTTCACTGTAAGCTACTACAAGATATTGAATATATTTCCCTGTGTTATACAGTATAAACTTGTTTATCTATTTTATATATACTATTCAATATCTGCAAATCTCAAACTCCCAGTTTATCCCTTCCCACCCCTCCTTCCCCCGGCAACCACAAGTCTGTTCTATGTCTGTGAGTCTGTTTCTGTTTTATATATAAGTTCATTTGTCTTTTTTTTAGATTCTGCATATGAGTGATCTCATATGGTATTTTTCTTTCTCTTTCTGGCTAACTTCACTTAGTATGGCATTCTCCAGGGCCATCCATGTTTCTGCAAATGGCATTATTTTATCATTTTTTATTACTGAGTAGTATTCCATTGTATAAATATACCAGATTTTCTTTATCCAGTCCTCTGTCAATGAACATTTAGGTTTTTTCCATGTCTTGGCTATTGCAAATAGTCCTGCTATGAACACTGGGGTGCAGGTGTCTAGTTGTTCTCCTTGTGAGAGGGAATAAATTCAGAAATAATCTATGTCACCACTTTGGTTATGTCCCTCCCCAAGAGTCATATTTATAAACCAAACATCCAAGGTAAATGTTGTAGAACACTGGATAAAAAGTATTTCAGTCTTTGGAGCCTAAGCTTAAAACCCCATTTTGGAAATTTTCTTTCACTGTGTCCACTAGCACTATTATACAAGAGAGAACATAAAGTTCAACCATACAGGTTGACAGTCTAGTTCTACACTGCTGCGTTCAGAAAACCCAGACCTTCTCCTTCATCAAGAAAACCCAACCTAATGGGGTCTGTTTATTGCTATTTAAAGACAGTTATAAATATAAAGACTGAAATGAGTACTTCATCTACCTCCTTTCCCTTGTTCTGTGGCTAAAGATTTTGCTCTGGTAACCTTTTCATTGCAAGAGCTTGAGAGCTAATCACATTGTAGCTGTGAAAGGAGGCCCCAAAGTTAAAATTATGTCTCTGAGCTAATGTGTTTATGGAGAAGTTGAACAACTAAAGAAAGAAGTAGATCTTCAACTCAAGGCCTTACATTCCTCCTAGGATGTCACATGCTGGATTTTAATGAAATGGCATGAAGACATTTGAAATTAAGCAGAGGTGTCTCTTCTTCAATTCTCCCCAGATCATTTATCATTTAGGGAATTTATTTATCCAGCTTCTTTTACCTCTTGATTAATTTTGATATAATGACCTTGGTATTTATAACATGTAGATCAGATCAGGGTTTTAGTACACTGAAAATAAGTTGATCTTTCAAAAAAGCAGCCTGGGTGAAGGAATGGGACAGCAAAAGCAATAGTGAAAATGTGAGAATGTTTATGGTGTTTGGGGAAACAATAAGTCAAACAGTCTTACTATAGGAGGTTCACCAAAGATAAAAAGGGCAAACGTTTTTTCCCTTTAGGGTCTCATGTGAAGAGGTAATCTAGAATGCCAGATCAAGTTTAGATTTTACCAAAAAGATAATAAAAACCTATTTAAAGTTTTTGAGCAGAGGATAACTAGAAAGTAGCATTAAAACAAAAGCATCATGGAGACAAGGATACACAGAATGGTTGAGAATGAGAAGAACTAAAGTTGAGGATGAGAAGAACTAAATGGTAGAGAGATTAGAAAGTCCATTGCAATGATGCAGGAAACAGGGGGCTGAATTAGGGTGGTATCAGTGAGAATGGATTAGGGGAGAAAGATATAAATTTCATGATGAAACAAATCTTAACAGGACCTGTGGGCTGAGGGGATTTTACTTTTCTGAAAGTACCAGTAAAATTTATAAATGCTTCACATCTGAGAACCATGAGATAATTCCCTTAGGGCTCAGTTATCATAAACAGATCACCAGACAGGAAGAGCACTAGGTGAATATTAACTGTTAAACTTAATTGGAAGGAGATGGAAAATCCCCTATCTCTTTGGGTCACTTATGAGTTTGTGCAAGTATGTTTTTTGGTTATTAAGAACAAAAATGAACTAAATTGCTAATTCCCTAATTAGCTTTTCTGGTTTAATTTTTGGCATGTCTGGCATGGTTACCTTATTTGTGCTAGAGAGAGTTTATAGCTTAAGTCTTTATATCAACCTCTTTTGGGAGAGACAAATAACAATCATTGGAAGAGCTTACAGCATGTAATTTCAAAGAGAAGAACTGATCTGGGAAATAGATGAAGCAACATATCAGAAGTTTATTATGATATGCCCAAGTGCACTTGGCCCTTCCAAAGCTATAGTCGATGCTACCAGAAACTAAAATATACCTAGTAAGTAGTAACTTGGATATTTATGTCTGTAAAAGAGTCATCTGTTCAAAGGAGAGGATGTGAAACAGTAGCTGGTCAACCACCATCTGAAAATGACTTTCTCCCACCCTCTTTGATGTAATTTGAATTCGTTAACTAGCTATAGCTTCCTCTAATATTTTAGCATTCAATTCCATTCCATTCTTCTTCAATTACATAATGATTATTTATTGATGAGCTACCATTTTCCCAGCTCTGTGCATCATAGGGAAAGAATACATTGTAGAAAATATGTGAAGTTGGAGCCTGCCCTATTGTGTGGCTACCCTGCTGGCTGAAGGACTCTAGATTATCTGCTGAGTTCTTTCTCCATTTTCCACACACAAATTATATGTCTTGGAGGTCTACATGTATCTTACTGCCAAGCAGTTAGAACAAAAGATAATAACAGTGGATTTGAGCTCGGGGCTAATTGAGGAAGACATCATCTGAGTATGTGTGCACACTATGAAGCAATCGATCATCTTACTGAGATAAACAGTCATTCCTCAAATGCCAAATAAGAGCAATTGAATCAACATAGATACATTCCATTCAAGTGGTCAAACATGTTATAGATGTGAACCTGTAAAAAGGTTGTACTCCAAAGACAAACACAACTGATTTGGGAAAAATCCTTCCTTTTGGATCATACTTTCTTGCTTTATATCAATATGAACTAGGTCAGTGTTAGCTAGAATATTCTTAGATGCTCTACTTTCTTCAGGACAAGATTCAGTCTATATTCCTCGATTAAAAGCAGCTCAGCTGGAAGTGCGAATAATCTCCTGATCCTTACTCTACTTATATGTACTTTTTAAGACTGAATTGAGGGTGAAATTATATATAGTATATATAATATGCATTGTATATATTTTCATCTCTATGTACATATAATTGTGTATATATAATATTTAAACAAAAAATAAGAAGTATTAGGAAGGATGTTGAGAAATTAGAACCCTTATACACTGCTGGTTGGAATGTAAAATTGTATGGCTACTTTGGAAAATAATCTATCAGTTCCACAAAATGCTAAATCTGGAGTTACAATACAGCAAACCATAATTCTACTACTACATACATAAATAAGAGAATTGAAAACATATTTACACTGAAACTTGTGCATAGAAGTTCATAACAACATTATTCATAATAGCCAGAGAGTAAAAACAACTCAAAGTTCATCAATTGATTAGTAGATAAATAAAATATATCATATCATTACAACAGAATATTATTCAGCCATGAAAAAGAATGGAGTACTGATACATGGTACAACATGCATAAATCTTGAAAACGTTGTGCTAAGTAAAAGAGACCAGTCACAACAGACCACTGTATTGGGCAGAGTTCTCCAAAGAAACAAAATCAGCATATGTTTATATACACAGAGAAATATTTATTTTAAGGAATTGGTTTACATGATTGGGGAGGTTTAGTAAGCCCAAAATATGCACTGCAGGCTATCAGGCTGGAGACCCAGGAAAGAGTTACAGTTCAAATCTAAAGACAGTCTGCTGGCAGAATTTCTTTTTTCTCAAGAAAGGATAGTTTGTATTCTATTAAGGCCAGATTGGATGAGGCCTACCCACATTATGGAGGGTAATTGGCTTCACTCAAAGTCCACTAATTTAATTGTTAGTGTCATCCAAAAACCATTTTCACAGAAACATCCAGAATCATGTTTGAACAAATATCTAGGTACCATGGCCCAGCAAAGTTGACACACAAGATTAACCATCAGAGATTGATAAAAGATATATCTAAGAAATCACAACAGGTTTTCTTATAATGATAGCTAAGAACTCGATGCTATATCAACTTGTAATTTTAGTGATGACCTACTCTCATTAGCAGTGTGATCTTAGGCAAGTCACAGTACCTATACAATTTTAGTTTATCTCCACTTAAAATGGAGGATCCCAATATTCCTGCCAGCTTGGGCATATAATTGGTATAGAATCTTACAAAATCTCATTTTAATCTGAGTATTCTTAATGTTACCTTCTGTTCTGAAGGGAGAGTTAGCTTTCAAGATGTTATTCAGTGATCTAGGATGTACAGAAAGTAATAGATCACACAGAGCATGTTAAGCCTTCCTTTGGTCCTAAGGAAGATCCAGTCCTGTTCCTGGCCCTCTGTGATTCATTCCTCTTGTCCTGTAGTGGTTCATCTTCTGGTTTCAAGTAAAGCTAACACAGGGGCCAAGCCAAGGTTTCCTTGCAGTTGATACAGAAGGCCTTGGAATGTACACAGTGATGAATATTTGTGAGATAGAACAGCAGTGAGCATGCAAAAGCCCAGTGACATTTTTTAACATTTTTTTATTGATTTATAATCATTTTACTATGTTGCATCAAATTCCAGTGTAGAGCACAATTTTTCAGTTATACATGAACTTATATATATTCATTGTCACATTTTTTTCTCTGTGAGCTATCATAAGATCTTGTGTATATTTCCCTGTGCTATACAGTGTAATCTTGTTTATCTATTCTACAATTTTGAAATCCTGTATATCCCTTCCTACCCTCCACCCCCTTGGCAACCACAAGTTTGTATTCTATGTCTGTGAGTCTATTTCTGTTTTGTATTTATGCTTTGTTTGTGTGTTTGTTTTTAGATTCCACATATGAGCGATCTCATATGGTATTTTTCTTTCTCTTTGTGGATTACTTCACTTAGAATGATGTTCTCCAGGAACATCCATGTTGCTGCAGATGGCATTATGTTGTCGGTTTTTATGGATGAGTAGTATTCCATTGTATAAATATACCACTTCTTCTTTATCCAGTCATCTCTTGATGAACTTTTAGGCTGTTTCCATGTCTTGGCTATTATATATTGTGCTGCTATGAACATTGGGGTGTAGGTGTCATCCTGAAGTAGGGTTCCTTCTGGATATCTGCCCAGGAGTGGGATTCCTGGGTCATATGGTAAGTCTATTCCTAGTCTTTTGAGGAATCTCAATACTGTTTTCCACAGTGGCTGTACCAAACTGCATTCCCACCAGCAGTGTAGGAGTGTTCACTTTTCTCCACAGCCTCTCCAGCATTTGTCATTTGTGGATTTTTGAATGATGGCCATTCTGACTGGTGTGAGGTGATAACTCATTGTAGGTTTGATTTGAATTTCTCTGATAATTAGTGATATATAGCATTTTTTCATATACCTATTGATCATTTGTATGTCTTCCTTGGAGAATGGAATAAAGACAGTCTCTTCAGCAAATGGTGTTGGGAAAACTGGACAGCACCATGTAAAGCAATGAAGCTAGAACACTCCCTTACACCATACACAAAAATAAACTCAAAATGGGTCAAAGACTTAAACATAAGACAAGATACAATAAACCTCCTAGAAGAAAATATAGGTAAAACGTTATCTGATATACATCTCAAAAATGTTCTCATAGAACAGTCTACTCAAGCAATAGACATAAAAGCAAGAATAAACAAATGGGACCTAATTAAACTTACAAGCTTCTGCACACCAAAGGAAACCATAAGTAAAACAAAAAGACAACCTATGGAATGGGAGAAAATTTTTGCAAATGAAACTGACAAAGGCTTGATCTCCAGAATATAAAAGCAGCTCATACGGCTTAATAAGAAACAACCAGTGACATTTTTAATAAGCTTTACTTGGCATTGCAAAAGTCACTGAGGATGGATGTCTGTGTCATGTTCTGGACTGAGTCAGTTTATAAGACCATGACATTGTAAATCCATATAAAAAGACTTTAGATCACTCTCTTTATTTTAGCATATGGGTGACACCTTCTCCCAAAAGTTTCTACCTTTCTTCTTACTTAATACAAGTCACATCATCACCAAACCAAAATAATTGTCCTGTGACATTTAGAATCACCTGAATTACCCCCAAGAAACTGAAGTCTTTGGGCTAAAAAGAAAAAATTTCCTTCAGATGTTAACTGTCCCCAGAGATAGAAACTACTTTACTTAAAACTAGGGCTCCAAAGACAACTAGGCCTGCTCCCATCCCCCAACTCAATGCAGTATTTTCAAAAGAAAAGCAAACTAATGCAGCTGTGCTTGATACAACCAGTTTGGAGAGGAGTAGGCTTCTAACCTTTGAGGTGGTTAGAGTTCTGATTTTGCAAACTGACTGTCATACTTCCTGAAATTCCACTCTCAGCCTTTATTGCTTTGGATTAAGGCACTGCTATATCTACAGGTTGTTTGGATAACAAATTCTTATCAACCATTTCCCCTTCTTTCATCTGGTGTCCTCCATCTTTTGGTCCATGAACTCCCTTTTATTCTTTGTTTCCAGTCTCAGGGCTCTTCTATATTAAATGAATTAACTAACTAGTAATAAAAACTGTGTTTGACTTTTCACATTCCTGACCAGTTTCTCATCTTCCTTTTCAAAACTCATAGAATCCATGGTTCACATCTTTCTTTACTTTGTACTCAACCTTTTTTTCTAACTTCCTGCAATTGCAATCTAGCGTCTTTCTTTTCCTTCCCTACTCTCCCCATGCTCTACCATTTTATCACTCCTTCAAACCTGTCCTCTCTACTGTCTCTAGTAACTTTCCTTTGCTGCAGCTTGGACTGTGCTCTCATTCTCTTTGATTTTTGACATTTTAAAAACTTTTTATACTGCTCATTGGTTTAATAAATATATATTCAGTTCCAACTATGTGCCAGATATCCAGATATTTTCCTCTTTTTTAAAAGATCTTCCTTTCTTTCTCTCTCTTCTTCCTACCCTCCTTCATTTTTTCCTTCTTTACTTCTTTCTTTCTTTCCATTTTTCTTTTCTTTACATTTTTAAAATTTCCACCTTTATTGACATATAACATTGCATAATTTAAAATGTGTAATGTTTTGATTTGATACATTTATGTATTGTAATATGATTACCACTGTAGTGTTAGCCAACATTCCCATCACATCACATAATTATCATTTCTTTGTTGTTGTGAGAACCTATGAGATCTACTCTCTTAGCAACTTTCAAATATATAGTACAATATTTTTAGCTATAATCATAATGTTGTGCATAAATTCTCAAAGTTTACTCATTTTATAATTGGAAGTTTGTGCTCTTTGACTAATATATTCCTATTTCCCACAAAATCCTGCCCCTGGTAACCACCACTTTTGTCTCTGTTTCTACATACTTGTTATTTTTAGATTCCACATATAGGTAAAATTATACAGTATTTGTCTTCTTCTGTCTGATTTATTCACTCAGTATGATACCCTCAAGGATCATCCATAGTGTTGCAAATGGCAGGATTTCATTCTTTCTCATGGCTAAATAATATTCCACAGTGTATATGTACCATATCTTCTTTATCCATTCATTTGCTGATGGACATCTGAGTTGTTTCTATGTCTTGGCTATTGTGAATAATGCTGTAATGAACATGGCAGTACAGAAATCTCTTAAAACTCCTGTTTTCCTTTACTTTTGCTACATATCCAGAAATGAAATTGCTGGATCATATGATAATTCTATTTTTAATTTTTGAGATGCCTCCATACCGTTTTCCATAGTTACTGTACCAATTTACATCCCCACCCACAATACACATGTGTTCCCTTTTCCCCATATCTTAACCAAAACTTGCTATATCTTTTCTTTTTGATAACAGATATTCTAACAGGTATGAGGTGATATCTCATTGTGATTTTGATTTGAATCTTCCTGATGATAAGCGCTGTTGTGCAACTTTTTATGTACCTGTTGACCATTTGTAAGTCTTCTTTGGAAAAATATCTATACAGATCTTCTTCCCATTGTTTGTTACTGAGTTGTGAGATTTCTTTGTATATCTTAAATACTAAACCCTTATCAGATATGTGGTCTGGAAATATTTATTGATTGTTTCTCTTTCTGTGTAGAAACTTTTGAGTTTGATGTAATTCCACTTATTTCTTTTTGCCTTTAATGGCATTTCCAAAAAATTGTTGCCAAGGCATATGTCAAAAAGCCTTTTTTTCTGTTTCTTCTAGGAGTTTTACAGTTTCAGGTCTTAAATTTAAGTCTATAATCTATTTTAAGTTAATTTTTGTGAGGGGTATAAGATAAGGGTCTAATTTTACTTTTCTGCACGTGGTTATCTAGTTTTTCCAACACTACTAAAGTGACAGTTCTTTCCCATTAAGAAAGCTTGGCTTCCTTGTCAATTAGTAGCTGACCATTTATGCAAGGGTATTTTTCTTGGATCTCAATTCAGTACCACTGGTCTGTATGTTTATTTTTATGCTGGTGCAATACTCTTTTGATTACTATAACTTTGTAGTATGGTTTAAAATAAAAAATGCAATGTCTCCAGCTTTGTTCTTTCACAGGATTGCTTTAGATATTCAGTCTTCTGCAATTCCATGCCAGTTTTGAGATATTTTTTCTATTTCTGTGAAAAATGCCATTAGAATTTTGGTAGGAATTGCATTGAATATATATATGGCTTTGGGTAGTATGGACATTTTAACAATATTAATGTTTCCAGTCCTTGAACACAAAATATTTTTATTTATTTATGACTCTTCCAACTTCTTTCATCAATGTCTTATAGCTTTCAGTCAACAGGCCATTTGCCTCCTTGGTTAAATTTAATATAAGTATTTTATTTTATTTTTGATGTTGTGAATGAGATTGTCTTCTTTATTTCTTTTTTAGATAATTTTGTAATGCATAAAAATGCAACTGACTTATGTATGTTGATTTTATATCCTGTAACTTTACTGAATTCTATATTTGTTAACAAATTATAGTAGGTACAGTAATTTTATATTATTGTCTTTTAATGTTTATTCTATAGTTAAGTGGTTTACACATCTTCATACATCAGAATTAGAGTTTTCTGAATTTGACTATACATTTACCTTTACCAGTGTTTTGTATATTGTCATATATTTTCACATCACTAGTTAGCATCCTTTTATTTCAGGTTGAAGAACTCCTTTCAGCATTTCTTGTAAGGCAGTTTTAGTGGTGATAAATTTCCTCAGCTGTGCTTGTGTGTGTATGGAACAGTGTTCATTTCTGCTTTATTTCTGAAGAATAACTTTGCCAGATACAATGTTTTTAGTTGGCAATTTTTTTCTACTAGCATTTAAATTTACCATTCCACATCCTTCCTGGCCCATAGGTTTTTTGCTGAGAAATCTGCTAATTGTTTAAAATTAGGGATTTCCTTTCTAAATTACAATACTCTTTTTTTCTTGCTGCCTTTAAGATTTACACTTTGCCTTTGATTTTTTTATTTTTTTCGTACACTGTGTCTTGTAAAAGTTAAATTTGGATTGATATAATAGGGTGATCTATTAGCTTCATGAAGTTAAATGTCCAAATCTCTCTCCAGGTTTGGGAAGTTCTCAGGCATTATTTCTTCAAATAAGCTTTCTGCTCTCTTCTCCTTCTCTCTGTAACTCCAATGATTTAGATACTGGGTTTTTTAATGATGTCCCATAAATCACATAGGCTTTTCTAGCTTTTTCATTTTGTTTCCTTTGTTTTCCAGATTGGGTAATTTCAAAATTTTTATTCTCTATCTCACTGATTTTTACTTCTGTTTGATCTACTCTGATGTTGATGATCTTTGTTGCATTTTTCATTTCATTCACTGAATTCTTCTACTCCAAAATTTCTATTTGATTCTTTTTTGTGATTTCTATCTCTTTTTAAATTTTTCATTTTTATCATGTATTGTTTTCTTGATTCCATTGAATTGTCTTATGTGTTTTCTCATAGTTCATTGAGTTTTCATTAAACAGGTATTTTGAATTGTTTATCAGATCTCCATGACTTTGGGTTTGATTACTGAAAAAAAATTGTAATCCTTATTGACATCACATCCCCTTGAGTTTTCAGGGTTTTTTTTAGAGTTTTGCATTGCTGTTTTCACATTTTAAATCTGTTTCCTCCTCCAATTTTTACTCATTGACTTCAGGGTAAAAATATCTTTCATCAGTCCTGCTATAGATTCTGAGACTTTCTCAGACCTTTTAAGTATACACCTGCTCCACACCTCTTGCTCTCTCTTGTGGAAGGATTAAGCTTGCCTTCCTTTGATCCAACAATGCACCAGGCTAGCTGCTGATATAATATTTTTTGTTTTCCTGAAGGTGGCACTATAGCTTAACCTTGTGGTTTCTCCACTGTGTACACAGCATGGCCTGCTCTCTGTGCATGCTACCAGTCTACTAGAGTTCTCTTTCATGACAGCTCTCAGGAAAGTGTACAGGGGGCTAGCTGTATAGTGAAGGGACATGTGGGTTTGTCACATGTTGCAGTATGGATGCCTGTGTGTCAGTGGGGGGATCCATTGATGAGGTTTTCCCATGGGGGCTTATGGGCAAGTTTCCTGATGGAGGCCAGAATGCCTTATGCACTCTGGGAAACTTACATGCCACTCTCTTAATCTGCTCCCTCTTCTCAGTCATGAAGCTCCCACTTATGTACACTGGATGCTGCAAGAGAGAAATGAGTCTCTTCACAGAGTCCCACATAGCTGGGGAAGCTGGGCATTCATTTACTGACTCTATCTTTCACCTGCAGGAGAAACCACAGACTTTCAAGTTTAGCCTCCAGCAATGCCATCTTGTGGGAGAAGTAATACTGTCAAGCTATTCCTTCCACCTACTCCAATGCATCTTATTTTTTTCCTTCAAGAGAGTGGTGGAAACTATTATCTTGAAAACTGGTCCTCCATAAAGGCTCTCTCAACTATAGATAACCATCCAAGTCAGTGTTCCATAGGCATTCCCAAACTGCAGCCAAGAGGGTCCAGAACAAGTCTGTAGTCTCTTGTAGGTTTCATACATGGTACCAAAGTCTATCTTCCTATTACCCAATGCACTAGTGGACAAAACTCTTCTAGGTACATTGGTGTTCCATACTCCCACAGAGGCACTTCTGTTTTTAGATGGATGCCCAATTTTTGTTCTTGAATGGAGTACAAAAAAAGGGATGTATTATGTCACCATGATTCTGATATTATTCCTCTTTCTCTTTTTCTTTCTTTCTCCTCCAATCTTTTCCTCTCCCTCCCTCTCTCTCTCTTTCTCCCCCCACCTTTGCCACTGCACCAATCATGTAGCTTCAATGCAGTAAACAATTTATATTTAGGAGCCTAGTCAATAATTCCAATATTCCTTCTCTCAGCTGCAAATCTGAATCTACATTCCTATACTCTCATTTCTGTCCACATACATTTATTACTTATATAAGCCCCTAAGTTCAAAAGTTTTACACTATTTTATTTTTCCTTCTTTTCCATCCTGTCATCAACATAACAGATCCCTTATCTTCTTGTCTGTTCTTCTAAAATGCATTTTGGCTTTGCCTCTTGTTCTCCTTCTTACTGACTCTTCAGTTCCCCAGTCTTTCCTTTATAAGCCTGTACCTAAAATATTTATAGCATTTTTTTGCTGTCTTCCCTGAACTTTGGTGTTAGCCTCTCCTATTCTTACACACCAATCACTATTTGATGTATTTTTGTTAAATTTTATTTGCACCAGATTCACTCCTTTACTCACGTGCCTATAATGACTACTTATCATCTATCATATCCAGTACCACTCCTTTGTCTTTCCAAGCTGTGTCACCCATACCAATCCTTCTCAAACTCTTCTAAAAGACTGAAGAGGGAAGAATGATCCCAAACCCATTCAGTGAAACAACTATCACCTTGATACTAAAGGCAGACATAGACATTACCAAAAAAAAAAAAAAAAACTATAGGCTAATATCACTGATGAACATAGATGCAAAATTCCTCTACAAAGTATTAGCAAACAGAATCCAACAACACATAAAAAAGATTATACACCATGATCAACTTGGTTTCATCCAAGGGACACAATGATGATTCAACTTATGCAAATCAGTGAATGTGATACACAACATCAACAACAGAAAGGATAGAAATCACATGATCATCTCAATAGATGCAGAAAAAGCATTTGATAAAATTCAACATTCATTTATGATAAAAACTGTAATCAAAGTGGGTATAGAGGGAATATACCTCAACAAAATAAAAGCCATTTTGACAAACCTACAGCCAGCATAATACTCAATGGTGAAAAGTGGAAAGCCTTCCCACTAAAGTCTGGAACTAGACAAGGACGTCCATCTCACCATTCTATTCAATATAGTATTGGAAATCCTAGCCACAGCAATCAGGGCAGAGAAAGAAATAAAAGTGATCCAAATTGGAAGAGAAGTAGTAAAATTGTCATTATATGAGAATGACATATATACAGAAAGCCTAAAAGTCTCCACACAAAAACTATTAGACCTGATTAAAGAATTCAGCAAGGTAGCAGGATACAAGATTAACATACAGAAATCAGTGGCACTTCTTTACATTAACAATTCAATATTAGAAAAAGAAAGTAAAAAACAATCCCTTTTAAAAATGTTTTAAGAAAAAGTGAAATTGCATCCAAAAAAAATAATTACTTAGGAATAAATCTTACCAAGGAAGTGAAAGACATATGTGAAGAACTACAACACATTGACTAATAAAATTAAAGATGACTTAATGAAATGGAAAGAGATCACATGAACTTGTATTGGAAGAATTAATATTGTTAAAATGGCCATACAACCCAATGCAATCTACAGATTTAATATGATCCATATCAAATTACCCAGGTCTAGTTTATCATAGAACTAGAATAAATAATTCTGAAATCTATATAGAATCACAAAAGACCCAGAAGTTCCAAAGCAGTACTTAAGAAAAAGAACAAATCTGGGGGAATAACCCTTTCAGACTTCAGACAATACTATAGAACTACAATAATCAGAACAATATGGTATTAGTACAAAAACAGACATGTGGATCAATGGAACAGAATAGAGAGCCAAAAAATAAATCCACAAACTTTTGGTCAATTTATCTTTGACAAAGGAGGCAAGAAGATACAATGGAATAAAGACAGTCTTTACAGCAAATGGTGTTGGGATAACTGCACAGCTGCATATAAATCAATGAAGTTAGAATACTCCCTCACACCATACACAAAAGTAAACTCAAAATGGTTTAAAGACTTAAACATAAAACAATACACTATAAACCTCTTAGAAGAAAATATAGACGAAACAGTATCCAACATGAATCTCAGCAATGTTCTCTTAGGGCGGTCTACCCAGGCAATAATAATACAAGCAAACATAAACAAATGGGACCTCATTAAACTTATAAACTTTTGCACAGCAAAGGAAACCATAAGCAAATAATAAGACAATTACAGAATGGGAAAAATATTTGCAAAAATGAGACTGACATGGGCTTAATTTCAAGAATATATAAACATCTCATACAACTTAATAGAAAACAAACAAACAGACCAATCCAAAAAAATGGGCAAAAGACCTAAACAAGCAATTCTCCAATGAAAACCATACAAATGGCCAATAGGAACATAAAACATGCTCAATATTGCTAATTGTCAGAGAAATGCAAATCAAAACTACAATAAGGTATCACCTCACACCAGTCAGAATGGCTGTCCACATTGGAACCCATCATTTGGAAGTCCACAAATGATAAATGCTGGAGAGTGTATGGAGAAAAGGGAACCCTCCTACGCTGTTAGTGGAAATGTAGTTTGGTGTAGCCATTATGGAAAACAGTATGGATATGTCTCAAAATACTAAAAATAGACTAACCATATAATCCAGCAATCCCACTCCTGAGCATATATCCAGAGGGAACCCTAATTAAAAAAGATGCATGCACCCAAATATTCATAGCAACACTATTTATGATAGCCAAGAAATGGAATCAACCTAAATGTCCATTGACAGATGACTGGATAAAGAAGTGGTGGTATATTTATACAATGGAATACTACTCAGCCATAAAAAGAATTAAAATAATGCCATTTGCAGCAACATGGATGGACCTGGAGATTGTCATTCTAAATAAAATAAGCCAGAAAGAGAATGAAAAATACCATATGATATCACTTATATGTGGAATCTAAAAAAAAAAAGAAAAGAAAAGCAAATGAGCTTATTTACAAAACATAAAAAGCTATCAGAAATAGAGAACAACCTTGTGGTTACTGGGGGGGTTGGAGGGGAAAAATTTGGAGTGAGTGATTTGCAGATACTAACTGTTATATATATAATAGATAAAAAACATTCATGCTGTATAGCACAAGAAACTATATTTGATATCTTGTAGTAATGTATGATGAAAAAGAATATGAAAAAGAATATATGTATGCTCGTGTATGGCTGGTGCATTGTGTTGTACACCAGAAATTGACACAACATTGTAAACTGACTATACTTCAAAAAATATTTAAAAAAAAAAGAAAGAAACACCTTTAGCTAGACTTACCAAGTGAAAAAGACAGAGAAATCAAATAAACTTACAATTAAAACAGGAGACATTACAATGCATACTACAAAATATTAAGGACCCTAAAAGACTAATATGAACAATTACATGCCAACAAATGAGACCACCCAGAAAAAAATGCATAAATTCCTAGAACCATAAAACCTAACTGGTGTGAAACATGAAGAATTATAACATGTGATCAGAGCAATACTAGTAAAGATTACTGAATCAGTAATCAAAAAAATCCCAACACAGAAAATAGAAGCAACAAAGAAAAGCCAGGAACTGATGGCTTTAATGCTGAAATCTACCAAGAATTTAAAGAAGAATTAATACCAATCCTTTTCCAGACCAGGCTGGGACCCAGTATGGCATCTGAATGGGGAGAAGGCAGCCATAACTGGTGATACCAGGGATGGCAAATCAATAATAGTTTGGAGATCTGACTGGTGCCATGATCATCCTCTTACATGCCCCAGCCAAAATAAAGCACCCACTCCAAGTCTTCTTGCTCTGTGGATTGTGGAACTGCTCCTCACTAGGGTGAAGTTTGCTGCCTTGGACAGTTGTAAGGGACAGAACTGTCTTGGACTCAACACTCAGTGCTTCTGCTTCAACAACTTGGGACCTGCCCCTGTGTTGGATAGGGTAAGGTTGGCAACTGAGCAGAGGAGAAGCATGGCTCACACCTGGCTCTGGAGCTATCACTCCATCTTCAGCCCTACCTTCTAGCAAGATGATATTTGCCAGCAAGTGGGCTGGCAACTTCAAACAATATTATAAAGCTACAGTAATTAAAACAGTATGGTACTGGTGATAAAGTACACAAAGATCAATGGGACAGAATGTAAAGACCCCAAAAATAAACCCATGCATATATGGTCAATTAATCTACAACAAAAGATGCAAGAGTATACAATGGAGAAAAGATATTCTCTTTAGTATGTGGTGCTGGGTAAACTGGACAACTACATGTAAAATAATGAAATCAGAATATTTTCACACTTCATATACAAAAATAAACTCAAAGTGAATTAAAGACATAAATGTAACACAGGAAATCATAAAACACCTAGAGAGAACATATGTTCTTTGACTTAAATTGTAGCACTTTGTGGGTGGGTAGGGTCTGTCTCCTCATTCAAAGGAAACAAAAACAAAAATAAACAAATGAAAACTTATTAAACTTAAAAACTTTTTCACAGCAATGGAAATAATAGACAAGATGAAATGACAACATAACGAATGGTAGAAAATATTTTCAAAAAAATATCATCAGTAAGTGGTTAATACTCAAAATATATAAACAGCTCATACAACTCACAATAAAAAAAAACTCAGTTAAAAATGGTATCACATCTGAATAGACATTTTTCCATAGAAGATATACAGATGGCTCACAGCCATATGAAAAGATGCTCAATAATGCTAATCACCAGAGAAATGGATGTGAAAACAACTGTGAGATATTACCTGACACCTGTCAGAATAGCTATCAAAAAGTCTACAAATAACAAATGTTGGCGAGGATGTGGATAAAATAGAACCCTAGCACACTCTTGATGGGAATGTAAAATGGTGCAACCATCATGGAAAACAGGGTAGGGTTTTCTTAAAAAACTAAAAATAGAACTCCCATATGATCCAGCAACCCCACTACTGGGTATACATCTGAAGAAAATAAAAGCAGTAATTTGAAAAGATACCTAAACTCTAATATTCATAGCAGCATTATTTACAATAACCAAGATATGGAAGGAACCCAAGTATCCACCAACAGATTAATGGATAAAGATTTGTTACTTATAACAAGGGAATATTACTCAACCATAAAAATGAAATTCTGCCATTTTAAACTTATGTAGTTAAGTTAAAAAAGCTAAAGATCTAATCTGCTCTTAGAAACAATAATTAGTAAATATATGTAAACCAAAAAAAAATAAATGATAAAGATAAAAATACTTAAGACCTAGAGTTGCCAAAGCATTACTGAATAGAAAGAAAGAGGCTGGAGGAATAACTCTCCCAGACTTCAGACAATACTACAGAGCTACAGAAATCAAGACAGCATGATATTGGTACAAAAACAGACATATAGACCAATGGAACAGAATAGAGAGCCCAGAAATGAACCCACAAACTTTTGGTCAACTCATCTTCGACAAAGGAGGCAAGAATATACATTGGAATAAAGACAGTCTCTTCAGCAAATGGTGTTGGGAAAACTGGACAGCAGCATGTAAAACAATGAAGCTAGAACAC
The DNA here is from genome assembly GCF_009834535.1 of Camelus ferus. NCBI lineage: Eukaryota > Metazoa > Chordata > Mammalia > Artiodactyla > Camelidae > Camelus > Camelus ferus. Next base: position 51,468,237 of record NC_045732.1, read on the forward strand.
TCCCTTACACCATACACAAAAACCAACTCAAAATGGATCAAAGACTTAAACATAAGACAAGATAAAATAAACCACCTAGAGGAAAATATAGGCAAAACATTATCTCACATACATCTCAAAAATTTTTCTCCTAGAAGAAATAAAAGCAAGAATAAACAAATGGGATTTAATGAAACTTACAAGCTTCTGCACAGCAAAGGAAACCATAAGTAAAACAAAAAGACAACCTACGGAATGGGAGAAAATCTTTGCAAATGAAACTGACAAAGGCTTGATCTCCAGAATATATAAGCAGTTCATATGACTTAATAAGAAACAACCAAACAACCCAATCCAAAGATGGGCAAAAGACCTGAACAAGCAATTCTCCAAGGAAGACATATAATGATCAATAGGCTCATGAAAAAATGCTCAATATCACTGATTATCAGAGAAATGCAAATCAAAACTACAATAAGATATCACCTCACACAAGTCAGAATGGCCATCATTCAAAAGTCCACAAATGACAAATGCTGGAGAGGCTGTGGAGAAAGGGGAACCCTCCTTCACTGCTGGTGGAAATGCAGTTTGGTGCAGCCACTGTGGAAAACAGTATTGAGATTCCTCAAAAGACTAGGAATAGACTTACCGTGTGACCCAGGAATCCCACTCCTGGGCTTATATTCAGAAGGAACCCTACTTCAGGATGACACCTGCACCCCAATGTTCATAGCAGCACTATTTACAATAGCCAAGACATGGAAACAATCTCAATGTCCATCAAGAGATGACTGGATAAAGAAGAAGTGGTATATTTATACAATGGAATACTACTCATCCATAAAAACCAACAACATAACGCCATTTGCAGCAACATGGGTGCACCTGTAGAATGTCATTCTGAGTGAAGTAATCCAGAAAGAGAAAGGAAAATACCATGTGAGATCGCTCAATGTGGAATCAAAAAAAAAAAAAGAACATAAATACAAAACAGAAAGACATATAATAGAAACTTGTGGTTGCCAAGGGGGCGGTGGGGTGGGAAGAGACAGATTGATATTTCAAAATGTAGATGCTGACAGGCATATATAGAATAGATAAACAAGATTATACTGTATATCACAGGGAAATATATACAAGATCTTGTGTTAGCTTACAGTGAAAAAAATATGATAATGAATATACGTATGTTCATGTATAACTGAAAAATTGTGCTCTGCACTAGAATTTGACACAACATTGTAAAATGATTATAACTCAATAAAAATGTAAAATATATAAATAAATAAATAAGAAACAAATACATTTTTCAAGCAATAATTCGTAAGAGCAAAATAACAATGTAAAAGATATATAGGTATTAATCAGTGATCAGGCAAAGGAATCAACACGATCAACACAAGATCCCAGAGGTTTGGAGGCCAGTTTCAAAATAAAGGAAGGATAATGTTGGTGAAGAGGAACAAGTGGCATTGCAAACTGGGAAGAGCAACAACAAAGTCCAGAAGATTGGAACAAACTAAGTCCCATAAGCCTGCACAAGAACTTTAAAAGGAAGTAAGCATGAGGCATCTGCCCTATAAGTTGACTACTTATAGTTGACTTGGAGGAATTCAGGAGAATAAGAAGCACTTACACGTTCATGGAAAGACACCTAAAAATGCCCTTCCAAAGTTGCATCGATTTTAATGTTGCTAGACATTGAAAAGGAATCACTGCAGTTGTGTGGCTCCAGCTAAACAAAAGCTGACCTTCAAATAGGTCAAATATTTACTTTATTAAAATGTTATCAACAGAAGGACTCAAAGTTGTCACAGAGCAGTCACTCTTCCCTCTGAGTTGAATCTTGGGTAATGGACTATAGCTAAGTCTGGACACGGAGTAGGAAAGAGATCCTAACAAAATGGAAAGTCAGCTCTGCAAAGTCTAATAATAGCTTCTCTTGCAGATTGAACATGGCACTGTGCACCAGACACTATTCCAAGGGCTCTCCAAGGGCTTCCTCATTTCATCTTCACAATCCTCCTGGAGGTAGAAAGAGCCCAAGCCTTTAACCACTAGGCTACATCAACTTTCTACTGCTTTTCAAGTGATTATGTGAAATTCTGTCTGTTCTTGGAAAAGAAGGGCCATGAGTAGTGTATATGAATGCAAGCTAACATTTTCCAAACAATCTAGCCAGCCTCAAGAATCTGTTTTATTTTTAATTAACTTAAAATTAGTTTAAAAAATTTACTGTTAGCCTGCCACACACCATGAAGAATTTGAGACCAAAAGAAATAAGTTTACAGGAAGTGAATTGTGAATTAGGTACACTCTATGTATGATACCATAAAAGAAGTGTTCTTCTGAATTTTGGAAATTATTGAAAATGAGTCACAGAGAAGTTATTAGACTGGAATAGTTTATTACACAGACCTCTGTTTGTTTACAGCTCTAGAGACTTAGAACCAGCCAAGCCCATCTTGGGAATCATGACATATGGTCATCTGGGAACTTAGAAGGTATCAATTCACAATCCAATCTGTTCCCTGAAAGATAATGAATGACTTTGTAATATCAGAGATCCAAGAATAAATATTCATTTTCTGACACTCTGAAGAGAAGATAAATTTAAAATGTCAGTTTCATTTCATCCTAACTAGATGAAAATGTGTTTTATTCCTGTCAACCTATTAAATAAAGAAGCTCCAAAACAGAAACACACTGAAAAAAAATGAAATTCTGCCATTTGCAATATGGATGGACTGAGATGGATTATGATTATTGAAATAAGTCAGACAGAGAGAGACAAATACTGTATGCTATCAGTTATATGTGAAACCAAAAACAAAAAGTAATAAATAAATGTAACAAAACAGAAACAGAAGTACTTTATGGGAAACAAAGTAGTGGTTAACAGTAGGGAGAGAGATGGGTATGGGACAAGTTAGGGGTAGGGTATTAAGAGGTATAAACTATCATGCACAAAATAAATAAATTATAAAGATATATTGCACAGCACAGGGAATATAACCAGTATTTTGTAATAATTTTAAATGGAGTGCAATCTATAAAAATATTGAATCACTATGTTGTACACTTGAAACTAATATATTGTTTTAAATCAACTGTAATTCAATAAAAAGTAGCAATCCTTCTCAACTCTTCCAAAAAATAGAAAAACGTATTTTACAATACTTATTTACAATATTCCACTGATACAACAAATGGGCAAGGACACAATGAGAAAATTAGAAACTCAACAAACTCAGTATAGATGGAACTTACTTCAGTATAATAAATGCTATATATAAGCCCACAGGTAAGACAATTTTAATAGTGAAAATCTGAAAGTTTTTTCTCTAAGATCAGACACAAGACAAAGGTGCCCAACCACCACACCTGTTATTCATCATAGTACTGAAAGTCCTATCCAGAGCAATAAAACAAGAAAAAGAAATAAGTCATCCAATTCAGAAAAGAAAATCATAATCATCTCTATTTGCATATGACATATTATATTTGACAATGCTAGAGACTTCAGCAAAAAAACTGTTAGAACTAATCAACAAATTCATCAAAGTTGCAAGATACAAAAGCAAATACAAAAAATAGTTCTGTATCTATGCACTTTTAATGATGTATCATAAATAAATTAAGAAAATTTATTTACAGTTGTATCAGAAAGAATAAAATACTTAGTAACATATTTAACCAATGAGGTTAAATTTCTATACACAGAAAACTATAAGACATTGATGAAAGAAATTGAAGAAAACACAAATAAATGGCAAAATTTTCCATGCTAATGAATATCCAATTAGTATTATTAAATGGAATTAGCATAATTAAAATATCCACACTACCCAAAGTGATCTATAGATTCAATACAGTGTCTATAAAAATTCCAATGGTATTTTTTACAAAAAAATAGAAAAAGTAATCCTAAAATTTCTGTGTAACCACAAAAGACCTTTATTAGCCAAAGAATTCTTGAGCAAAAAGAACAAAGCTGGAGAAATCACACATCATGATTTCAAATTATATTACAAAGCTATAATAATTAAAACGGTATGGTTTGCCATAAAAATAGGCACATAGATCAATGACACAAAATAGTAATCCCAGAAATAAACCTATGCATATATGGTCACTTTATATATGACACAAGAGCCAAGGTGTACAATGGAGAAAGAATAGTCTCTTCAGTATATAGTACTGGGAAAACTGGATAGTTACATGCAACAGAATTAAACTGGACCCCTTTCTTACACAATACTAAAAAATCAACTTAAAGTAAATTAGACTTGAACATACAACCTTAAACCCTAAAACACTTAGAAGGAAATAGAGGAGGTAAGCTCCTTACATCAGTCACAACGATTTTTTTTTTGGATTTGACACTGAAAGTAAATCCAACAAAAGCAACTTAAGTAAGGAGACTACATCTAACTAAAAAACTCCTGCACAGCAAAGGCTATCAACAAAATGAAAAAGCAAGGGGGAGGGTAGAGCTCAAGTGATAGAGCACATGTCTAGCATACACAAGGTCCTGGGTTCAATCTCCAATATCTCCTCCAAAAATAAATAAACTTAATTACCTCCCTCCCCCTGACAAAAAAATAAATAAATAAAAATTTTTTTAAAAAAAGAAAAACAAAAGGCACCTATGGAATGGGAGAAAATATTTGTAAATCACATATCTGATAAGAGATTTATATCCAAAATATATAAATAAATCATACAACTCAATAGCAAGAAAACAATTAAATTTAAAAATGAGCAGAGGAACTGAATAGATATTTTTCCAAAGGAGACATAAAAATTGCAAATAAGTACATGAAAACGTGTTCAGCTTTGCTAATCATCAAGGCAATGCAAATCAAAACCATAATGAGATATAACCTCACACCTCTTAGAATGACTGTCATCAAAAAGACAGGAGAAAACAAGTGTTGGCCAGGATGTGGATAAATGGGAATCCTTGTGCACTGTTGGTGGGAATGAAAATAGGTACAGTCACTATGGCTAACAATATAGAGGTTCCTCAAAAAATTAAAAACAGAACTAATCAGACTGGGTATATATCCAAGGAAATGAAAATAGGAATTTGAAGAAATACATGTACTTGCATGTTTGTAGCAACACATTCATGAGAGCCAAGATATGGAAACAACTTCCATGTCTGTCAATGGATGAATGTATAAAGAAGTTGTGGTATATGTATATACAATGGAATATTATACATCCATGAGAAAGAAGAAACTCATGCCATTTGCAACAACATGGATGGAATTTGAGGACATAATGCTAAGAGATATAAACCAAATAAAGAGTAGTACTATATGATATCACTTACATACGGAGTCTAAAAACTTCCAACTCATAGAAATAGAGACTAGAGTGGTGGTTTCAGGGCCTGAGGTATGAGGGACATGGGGAAGATGTTGATAAAAAAGGTACAATCTTCCAGATATAAGATGAATACATTCTGTGGATCTAATGTACCATATGTTGATTATAGTTTAAAATATTGCTTTAAATTAAACAATTTTTCTATTTGATCCATGACCATGGGCTGTATTTCCATTTATTTAGATCTTTCAACAATGTTTTACAGGTTTTTAGTGTACAAGTCTCATCCTTATTTTGTTGAACTTGTTCCTAAGAATTTTATCCTTTTGAAGCTATTGATAATGGACATTTTTCCTTAATTTCATTTTTGGATCACTCATGGCTAACAAATTAATCAATGTAATACACCACATTAACAAAATGAAAGATAAAACCCACATAATCATCTTATTAGATGCAGAAAAGACATTTGGAAACATTCAACATCCATTCATGATAACAATTCTCAACAAAATAAATACAGAGAGAACTTACCTCAACACAATAAAGACCATATATGAAAAACCCAGAGCCAACATTACAATCAATGGGGAAAGCCTGAAATATTTTCCTCTAAGATGTGGTAAAAGTAAATATGTCTATTCAATATAGTACAGAAAGTCATAGCTAGAGCATATAGAAAATAAAAAGGAATGAAGTCATCCAAATTGGAAAAGAAGTAAGATAATTTGTGTTTAATGTAGACATATAATAAATAACGTGGTGTAGAAAATTCTAAAGACAATTGTAAAAACTGTTAGAACAAATAAATGAATTCAGTAAAGTTTCAAGATACAAAAGCAACATACAAAAATCAGTGGCATTTCTATACATAAACAATGAACAATCTGAAGAGAAAATTAAGAAAATCCCATTTACAATAGCAACAAAAAGAATAACATGCTAGGAATTAAGTGATAAAAGACTGGTACACTGAAAATTACTAAAAAATTGATAAATGAAATTAAAGAAAGCACAGATAAGTGGAAAGACATTCTATGTTCATGGATTGAAAGAATTAATTTTGTTAAAATGTCCATACTGCCTAAAGTTAACTGCAGACTCAATGTAATCCCTGTCAAAATCCCAAATGGAATTATTTACAGAAATAGACAAAAAAATCATAAGATTCATATGGAAACATAAAAGACCCAGAAAAGTCAAAGCATTCTGAGTAAAGACAAAGTTGAAGACAACACAAGTCTTGATTCCAAAATATATGACAAATCTACAGTAATCAAAGCAGTATGTTATTAACATAAAAACTGACAGAAAACCAATGGAACAGCATGATCTCATTAATAAGTACACAAATCTATGGTCAACTGATCTTGACAACGATGCCAAGAACACACAATGGGGAAAGGATAGTCTCTTGGATAAATGGTGGTGAGGAAACAGGATATCCAACCAATTAAGAATGAATTTTCACCCTTATCTCATACTATATGCAAAAATCAACTCAAAACTGGTAAAAGACTTAAATTTAAGACATGAATCTGTAAACTACTAGAAAAAACATAGAGAAAATGTTTCTTGACATTAGTCTAGGCGATGCCTTTTTGGATATGACACCAAAAGCACAGACAACAAAAGTGAAGGTTACAAGTGTGATTACATTAAACTAGAAAGCTTCTGCACAGCAAAGTAAGCAGAATGAAAGGCAAAGGAGAAAATATTTTAAGCCATATATAAGATAAAGGGCTAATGTCCAAAACATATAAGGAACTCACACAATTCAATAGCAAAAAATAAATAACCTGATATAAAAATGTACCAAGGACCTGAACAGATATTTCCCAAAAGAAGACATACAAATGACCAACAAACACATGAAAAGATCCTCAACATCACTGGTCATTAGATAAATGCAAGTCAAATCATAATGTGATACCACTTCACATCTTCTACAATTACTATAATCAAAAATTCAGATCATAATAAGTGTTGATGAGAATGTGGAAAAATTGGAACCCTCTCACACTGTTGGCAAGAATATTAATTGTTGCAGCCACTATGAAAAACGGTTTGGCAATTCCTAAAAAAATTAAACATGGAGTTACTATATGACATAGCATTTTCACTCCTAGGTATCTACCCCCCAAAAATTGAAAATATATTTCCACAGAAAGACTTGTATGTGGATATATATATAGCAGCATTACACATAACAGCCAAAAAGTGGAAACAATCTCAATGTCCACCAATGGATGAAAGGGTAAACAAAATGTAGTGTATACATTCAGTTGCATTTTACCCAGTCATAAAAAGGAATGAGGTACTGAAACATACTACAATATGGATGAACCTCAAAAACACTTTGCCCACTGAAGGAAGCCAGCCCTAAAAGACCATATATTACATAATTTCATTTTTATGAAATGTCCAGAATAGGCAGATCTATAAAGATGGAAAGTAGATTAGTGGTTGTTAGGAACTGGGAAGAAGGAGGAATGGGAAGTAACTGCCAATGGATATAGGGTTGTTGTTTTGTTTGTTTTTATTTTTTGCTGTTATGGAAATGTTCTAAAATTGAACAGTGGTAATTGTTGCACACCTCTGAATTGTACAGTTTAAAAGAGTGAATGTTATGATATGCCAATGATATCTCAATAAATATGTTATTTTAAAAGATTAGAACAGAGGCATAAGCAGGAGGCAGATCATAAAGGGCATTAGGCAGTAGCAATTTGTTCAGTTTTAACTCCAAGTACAAGGACTGGTTTTAGGCAGAAGTGTGTTATTATCCGATTCTGTGTTTTTAAAAGATAACTCTATTGTATGGATATACAGAAGGAGGTAAGATGGAAACAGGGAGACAAATAGGAAGCAACTTTGGGAAAGAAAGACAATGGACACTTGAACTAGAGTTGCAGCATGGAGGACGGAGATGAATGGATTTACTAAATTGGGAAGACTGAGGTAGGAGCAAGAATAAGAAGAGAAGGAAAAGTAAGAATATGGTGTTTGATATGTCATCCACATCTTATAGGGAAACAGAACCAAATTATCAGGTGGAGTACCTGATCTGTAAGGATCACTAAACACCTCTGAAAAGATAGTATAAAAATGTATTTACCAATACTCCCCTTAAGGATAATGCTTTGTGTTTTTGGAAAGATCACTTAGTCGGTGTAAATGTGGAATAATAACACTCCTAATTGAAAACAGCATATCGAAATTAAAATGGATACTCTGTAAGACTTCTAGAGAAGGAAGAAGGGGACCAATTAATTGTGGGACTTTTGTTTTTTTGAGAGGAAAATAGTAATTTACAGATTTTGTACCAAGAGCTAAACTATTCAAGGCCACAAAGGAAAGGCAAGCTGCCATAAGCAAGCCTCTTCCTCTTTCTTTTTATTGAGTTATAGTCAGTTTACAAAGTTGTGTCAGTTTCTGGTTTGTACAGTACAATTTTCCAGTCGTACATGAACATACATATATTCATTTTAATATTCTATTTCACCGTGAGCTACTACAAGATCTTGGCTATATTTCCCTGTGCTATATAGTATAAACATATTTATCTATTCAACATATACCTGTCAGTATCTATAAATCTCAAAATCCTAGTCTGTCCCTACCCAAACACCTCCCCCCCAGCAACCACAAGTTTGTATTCTATGTCTCTTGAGTATGTTTCTGTTTTGTATTTAAGTTCATTTGTCTTCTGGTTTTTTGTTTGTTTGTTTGTTTGTTGGGTTTTTGTTTGTTTGTTTGTTTTAGATTCCACATATGAGTGATATCATATGGTATTTTCCTTTCTCATTCTGGCTAACTTCACTTAGAATGACATCCTCCAGGGACATCCATGTTGCTGCAAATGGCATTATGTAGTCATTTTTTAAGGCTGAATAGTATTTCATTGTGTAAATATATCACAGCTTCTTTATCCAGCCATCTGTCAATGGATATCATCTAGGTTGTTTCCACATCTAGGTTATTGTAAATAGTGCTGCTATGAACATTGCAGTGCAGCTGTCTTTTTGAAGTAGGGTTCTTTCTGGAAATATACCCAGGAGTGGGATTACTGGGTCATATGGTCAGTCTATTCCTAGTCTTTTGAGGAATCTCAATACTGTTTTCCACAATGGCTGCACCAAACTTCATTCCCACCAACAGTGAAGGAGGGTTCCCTTTTCTCCACACCCTCTCCAGCATTTATCACTTGTGGACTTTTGAATGATGGCCATTCTGACTGGTGCGAAGTGATACCTCATTGTACTTTTGATTTGCATTTCTCTGATAATTAGTGATATTGAGCATTTTTTCATGTGTCTATTGATCATTCATATGTCTTCACTGAAGAATTGCTTGTTTAGGACTTCTGCCCATTTTTGGATTGGGTTGTTTGTTTTTATCCTATTAAGTCATATGAGCTGTTTATATATTCTGGAAATTAAGCCTTTGTCAGTTTCATCTTTTGCAAATATTTTCTCCCATTCCATAGGTTGTCGTTTTGTTTTGCTTATGGTTTCCTTTGATGTTCTAAAGCTTGTAAGTTTAATGAGGTCCCATTTGTTTATTTCTGCTTTTATTTCTATTGCTTGGGTAGACTGCCCTGGGAGAACATTGCTGAGATGTATATGAGATAATGTTTTGCCTGTATTTTCTTCTAAGAGGTTTATTGTATCTTGTCTTATATTTAAGTCTTTAGTCCATTTTGTGCTTATTTTTGTGTATGGTGTATGGGAATATTCTAGCTTCAATGATTTGCATGCTGCTATAGTTTTCCAAACACCATTTGCTGAAGAGACTGTCTATTCCATTGTATGCTCTTGCCTCCATTATCAAAAATTAATTCACCAAAATTTTGTGGGTTAATTTCTGGTCTCTCTATTTTATTCCATTGATCCATCTGTCTATTTGTGTACCAATACAATGCTGTTTTGATTACTGTAGTTCTGTCATATTGTCTGAAGTCTGACAAGTCTCTTCTTCTTAAGCAGCTCTCAACTTCTCCTCCAACAAAATGTTAATCAAATTATATGAAATACCTATGCTATACTCTATGTTCCATATTACCTAGGATAAATAAGTTTATGGAAAGCAAGCCAATGTCAACTTGAAGATTAAAGAAATAATTGTAACTTTTAAGATTAAAATGCTTCCTCCTTTTAAGATTACTTTTGTCTAAAATTCATTTTGGTCGTGTCATTTAATTTATTGTGAAATTTCAAACAGCACTCCAGGAGGGCATGAGTTTTTCTGTTAATAAGAAGAGGATGTGGATTTTAAAAGATTTGAAAACATTTACAAATAATATTATACCACTTGTAGAAAAAATAGATCTTGTGTATTTCTGTGCACATTCAATACACATAAAGGTATTTTAGAAGAATCACCAAAATGTAGTAGGATTTTGAGTGATTTTTACAATTTTCTTATTACTTTTCTGTATTGTTTTGATTTTTATAAAAAACATGAACTAATTTATAATTACAAAAATATTTTAAGATTAAAAATATCCTTATATTTGAATAAGGAAATGTGGCTATGATGGCTTCACATATTTTTTTCTAAAGTGCTTCACTGTTTTTCAGAGGGAAAAAAGTCAGGGTGATTCTATGATGAACAATCTTCAAAAACAATATATAAAAGGCTTTAAATTGTGATATCTGGCTATAAATATGACAATTTTTATTCTCACAAAACTTCACATCCTTCTTTATCTCCATTGTGCCATCTGAACTAGAAGAGAGCTTCCCTCCAACATCATATGGTGGTGGTTTAGCACATTCATTAACCAACCATTTACATAATTTTTGACATTCTATGCTAGATGGGAGGTTATCCACAATAAGGATAAGACAATGCCATTGTTCTCTAGGTACGTATAATTGGATGGAAACAAAGACACATGCTCAAGTGATACTAATGTACTGCTGCATATGTATGCCATACAGACATTATAGACATCATCTGTGATAGAGAATACTTCCAGTTGGAGTGCTTGAAGAAGGCTTCCCAAAAGAAATGCAATCTGTGATAGACTTTCCACCATAGAAGACAACAGGTACTTTAAAAAGGAATGGTACCTGCAACGGAAAACAAACACAAATTGTCTTTGAAGAACTGCATAGAGTAAATGGGGTATTATTGGTCATCTGAACATTCAAGACAGCAAACAGTCAAAGATGATCTTAAGAATTTTAACCTAAGGGCTGTGAAAATTGTAAATTTAGGAAGATAATCTAATTTAAGGGGAAACCTGACAACTTCAGTTTTAAACCTAATTATGATCAATTCAAATAGAAATAGTCAGGTGTATACATACTGTTGTTAATGGTTAGGGATAGATATGGGGATTTTAAAGTCATCAGCAAAAATGGATTATTTGAACCTATTTTATTTATTGGCTTATTTATTTATTTATTGAATTATTGAGAATCCAAGAGAATAAAGGTGTGGGGAAGAGAGTGGTGAAAAAGCAACACCAGAATATAATTTAGATATAGTGATTGGAGGATAAGAATTTCTGGTCATAGGAAAAAGAAACAAGAATGTATGATTTATAAGAAATATAAGGAAGAAGAGGGTTTTGTAAAGACAAGGTAATCAGCCACGTAAAATGAAACACAAAGGTTATAGAATGTGAAGAACAAAAATAATTGGACTTACCTTAAAAGTCAGACATGAAGGAAATTTCAGGGATGTAATTAGGGCAAAAATGATACTGGGTTAAGTATGAGTGGTAAAGAATATAAAGCAATAGCTATGGACTCCACTATCTGTACAGTGGTAGTAAAAAAATGCATGTTGACAGGAAAAAGCAGTAGACTCATGAAATTATTTATTATTGTAAATAAGAGAGATTTGTGTGCACTGAAAGAAATAAAAGAGAGAAACAAAAGACCTTTAGAAAGATGAGATATAATCTCACTTTCAAATAAACTGGAGTGGAAAGCTGAAAACAAAACCAAAACAAGTTCTGGCTTCCTGTTTTGAACAGGTATGATTTACTTCAAAATCCTGGCTTACTCCTTATATGAAAACATCCTTGAACTGGGACATCCCCTCACCAACCCTCTAACACACTAGGTAAGCTAACTCACTTCTCCCTTAACATAACACTGGTTCCAAATATGAAGAGATCCAAAGACTTGTAAGCTTCGT